>NW_008677424.1:37944-88831 GCF_000695815.1 Acanthisitta chloris
GGGATACAAAGAACAGACCTCATGAATCTTTTTGAGCCCATGGCATTTTCACTGCAGCTACAGAAAATAGCGAATTTGAATACAACACACATTCCCCTCCTCCTGCTTGCTTAATACTTCACTTTGAGGTCCTTTTCAGAAAAGTCCAGAGTTTGTGAGGAGCTACTTTGTGATCACAGCAAAGTGATTCTCCATGAGCCAGATCCCAGCTCCTACCTCTAACACCTTTAGTGCAATTAACAGGGGGCTGCAGTGACCTGATGTTGCAACTGATGTCAAATACAAACAGATTAGAAGGCAAAGGGTAAAGAAGACATTAAAAATACCGAAGATCCTTCACTGTAGTTGCACTATTGTATCCTTCCCAACCTACTGCATGTCTGTAACAGCCCTCCAGCCCTTTTTCCTGGCAAGACTTGCAATTCCCCCTAATTTCTACTGGGCTGAGTTTGGGAACGTAGCTCACATGCAACAGAAGGAAGCATGATACCCATCGCATTGGAGGATCCTTTTTGACAATTATCTAAAAGTCTGCCCTATATCTGATGATCAGAAAGCATTTGGGAAGCATTCCCATGGGACTTCCCATGGGACATGTGAAAGTATTTTCAGTCCTTTATTTCAAATGAACTAGCAAAACAGCAGACCTATTGAAAAAAGGTACTTCAGAACAGGGTGGCTGTGCTGCAGACACTCCTCTCTGGTACTCCTTTCTAAAACCCTAGGACCTACTCCCAGCAGCACAAGCACCAAGGGGTTTTTACCCTAATGCCCAATACACTACAACCCAAGACTAGCAAACTCAAAGTCTCAGTATGTACTTGCAGTGATAACTTCCATCACAAATCCACTTCACTGTGCCTGCCACTCATTTCAGAGGCATGCAAAAACTGCCATTCAATTTAGGAGTCTTTCTGACATGATTACATCTTGCTTTTCATCATATATAACAGGAGTGCAGGAGAGCTCAGGGAGCAGGGGCAGGTGAGATCATTACCACATTACAAGGCACTGAGAGCATCACTTGCAGGAGGAATTGTGTCCAGCCTATTAGCTTCTTTTCTATTTCTTTGCTTTATGTCTCCAACCCAAACAAGACATCCTCTTTTTTGTCAGTCTGGTAGCCTTGGCAGTTTGGCACTGCCAATTCCTCTGCAGCACAGGCAGTTGCCTTCTGGAGTGCAGCCATACTGAATTATCAGACCAGAATCTCTACATAAGCAATAAAAGGAGACAGGCAAGTCAACAAAAGGAGGCAAACATCATGTTATAGCTTGGATTTCTCCTGAGAAGCAACTATCTCCCTTCACTGACTGCATGGGGAATGGAGACATTTAGCACAAGTCCTCACTGACAGGCTGCTACTTTTTTAATCTTAAGAGTATTTATCCAAGGCATCTAAAGAAGCAGGGCACAATAATACCTTGAGTTGATGCTACTTGCAAAGCCAAAGGAGTGTTGCCTCCTAGCCTGGGGGACAGCCACACTACCACTTCCTCCCAACAGCTACTCTAGAATCTCTCATTTCAGAAACTCATCCAAACGCTATGTTTATAGCAACTCCTTAATTTTATCAGTGGCTTAAAAAGGCTCTTTTCATGTATGGTTTCCAACATCGTCACGCTGAAATAGACTGGTTAGTAGAGAGCCATTTTGGAAAAATGACAGAGGATGGGAAGCAAGGGTTTAAGAAAATAAATAACTAACCGTGTGTTACCTGGTTAGCCCAGTCTCTGGTGGAAGGTGTGAAATGGCTACCACATCAAACTAGCTGTCAGCATATGCTTCTGTCTTTGCTAAACCTCACAGCCTGGCATTGAGCACTTCTGGCCCATGAACACCACTGCGCTTTCATCTCCTTTCAGCACAATCTGGTCTTTTTCGTGTCTCACCCCATCTCTTCTATGAAATTTCAATTACCCCAAGGAGAAACTACATTACCATTCTAAACTACGACACTTTACGACTGAAAACACATTTGTCCGTTTACATCACTGCCAATACTGAATTAAGGAACTGTAAGAATGAATTTAAGGCCTTGGCAGCAGTTCTCTGTTCTGTGCCCTAACAATCTCCAGTCACAGCAAGGTTTCTGTGTTTGCACAGAACTACTGCCTGAACAGACCACTGCAACCAAAGTCTATGTTTCATTCAGTGTAACTGGCTGAATATAGAGAGGTGTTACTTCACTGGCAAGACAAACTCCCATAGGTTTTAGATACAGGTGACATACCATGTATTTGGATTGTTTCATCATGTATAAAAGGAACCCAAATCTCTTTTCTAACTGACCATACCAATTTCCTTTTTGAGTTCCTTTTAAAAGTAGAGTGGTCCTTCATATGACAAAGTATAACATGCATTATAAATGCAGAAATACTATACCTAGAAAGCAGGAAATAGACTTTACCATCAACAACAAATGAACCATGTGCTTTCTTCCTAGAGATGTACGTATGTCCTTTCTCTTTTTAGTATTTCAACTAAATGTTAACTATGTGCTTTGCTTTGTGATAAAGAGTAATTTTCCTGATAGTCAACAAGCATAGATTATTTTAGGTTCCCCTGCCCCCTTAACCCTTTATCCTATATCTTGAGCTGCAAGAGTTACACTCCTCTTTTAACAGGACAGAAGCATGAGAACCAAGTAAAGTAAGCATGACAGATAACAGATGGCAGACTGGAAAAGTGGGTCAGTAGCTGTCCCATATTAGATCTAGCCTGCTTCTTCTTCATTTCTCCCCTTGTACACCAGCCTGGCTGATCCCTGGTCCTATGGCAGCTCATTAGTCACTGCAGCAGTGCCACTGTGGCACAGCAGCATCTCTCACTTTGATTCCCATCCCAATTTCTGTTCCAACTTTTCTCTTTCCAACAGCATTTGGATTACAGGCCAGCTGAAGTTAGGACTTGCGACAATCCTTGAGCATCAGGCCAGGAGAATGAACAGTATCATTGGTAGCCTGCAATGCTTTTGTTTGTGGAGGCAATTCACCTGACATCAATCAGGGCAGTATGAGGCTGCTAAGCAACACCACAATAAATGTTGTGGAATCAAATATACTTTAATTTGTACAACGTTTTCATGTATCCAGTCTCAAATATTTATTCCCCATGAGCTGCTTTTCACATTGCCAAGGAACATCAGGCATGACAGCCATATTTTGTGTGATACTGGGACTAAACCAGTAATGGGTCTGTGGTTTCTAGTTACAGAAAAAAATGATTTCTCAGGATTAGGATCTTTTTTACATCTTTTATGTTGTCTTGAAAGACATCATCACAGTTTTGTAAACCTTAAACACACTCTGATTCTAGCATGTATTTATTATTACCTCAAGTTTCCACACTAGACATTCATTCATAAATGTATCTTTCTAATTCAGACTGATGTTCACCAGAGCACAGCCAAGCTATGGATCAGCCAAAACAATTCCCAAGGCTGTGGTTGAGAAAACCTCTGATGTTTTCCAGAATCTTCTAATCCAATATAGTCTCTGTAAGAGATAACTGCTGAGCTGACATTGGCATAGCCAATGTCCACGAATCTTACATTTTCATCCATGTCCCCACAGCACGGATGGTAGTGTCAATGCCTGAGCTGCTCTAAGTACCACTGGCAATTAACTGCTATTGCTGCTTAGGGCAGCATGCTACAAATTGCTAGTTGTGAGCAGCTTTATAAACAATCATAGATCTTATACTGTAAAACCTAAAACTCTCATCCAGTCTATAGGAAGAATTTTGGCAATTAACAAAAACTTCCCACAAAGAAGAAAATCCTCTGGAGAGTGAATGAATTACAAATCTCAATTCTGACTAATATTTTATGCACTGTACCTAACTTTCATGTTCTTTCTCATAAGTGGTATGCTACTGTGATCAATATTAAAAAATGTATAAGGTGGACACTGAGTGGGAAAGGAGCTGCTCAAATATTCATGGCAGAAGCTCAAAAATATCTGAATTTCTGATTCTAAAACACATGCTATAATCATGGTGCCAAGTGAGGTAAAAGAAAGAAGAGGCTGAGAGCCCTAGGACTCTGCTAATGGTTTGAAGTTAATCCTTGGATGTACCCTGAATGCATTTCAGCTTCAATGCAGTGCTAATGACCAAATATCAACAGAAAGATTGGTTTCATAGAATCATAGAATCACCTGGGCTGGAAAAGACCTCCAAGATCATCAAGTCCAACCCTACCGTGGTTACTAGACCATGGCACTAAGTGCCACATCCAGTCTCATCTTTAAAACCTCCAGGGATGGTGAATCTACCACCTCCCTGGGCAGCACATTCCAATGCCTGATTACTCTCTCCATAAAAAAATTCTTCCTAATATCTAACCTAAAATAAGAGAACATCCTTTAGGGAGCATTTTATTTTCTAAGTGATCTTAGCCCCATCTTTTTCTTTGAAACCGCTCACCTACCTCATTCTGAGGACGGTGGCACCAGCACAATTAGGATAACAAAAATTAATGGAACCACCTATATATTTGAGAAATATACAATTCAGATATCTTACATTAGTGGTCTATAAAACATAGAAAGTTTTGCCTGCCTATACCAGTATTACATGGGCCTCATATCTCCAATCATGTGTCTTTAAATCACATTCAGAATGAGTATGAACAAAATGCAGAGAACCACCCATCTCCTATAGTTTTGCCTTATCAGAGGTGAACTTGGAGACCTGCTGCTGTTAACACTATCTCATCAGCTGGCTTTACCCATTAACAGCCACTAAGGAAATCCTACCACACAAAAAGAGGAAGACTAGATAGAACTGGGATACATCATCTGTCCCACGCCAGAAAAATCTCCATAACTTAAGTTCATACTTGGTACTGTTTCCAGTAATTGGTTTGCGACTTCTCAGATGCAGCTGCATTTTCTGCCTTACAAGACAAACCATACCCAGCCAAAAAACTCTGGAACTTCAGACAAGGTCTAAAGAAGGCTTAGGGAGTGAAGTGACAAGGTAAGCTCCTGAAACAAAGGTGGAAAAGACTGACAGAAAATGATGAGAGAAAAAAAGTTCTCCTAGTGCGGGGACTGGAACTTAACATTGGGAAGACCAACAAGGGCAGGGGAAAGTCTCATGGAAACACTGGATTTTGTTCTCATTCTTGTGGACACCTTCAGCTTTGTGTAACTGACATCAGAAAACTCAGCTTACCTCGCTCACATGTTCTGCCCCAGTAGCCGGTGCCAGTGCAGTCACAAATAAAGCGGTTCCAGCCGTCCTTGCAGACTGCATTATTCTTACACGGGTAGCTGTCGCACTGCTTGGTGCTGAGGCGCGAGCACGAGGACTTGACTCCTGCAGCATTCTGAGCCTCTGCCAGCTGCCGGATGTTCTTGCTCCGTCCATCAATGAACAAGTCTCGGATACAGCCAACATAGCCATAGTTGAGCATTGCTGTCCAGAGCTCCGTGGGAAGGATGAGTCCTGCTCGGTTCTCAGGCAGCCCACCGAGGTACATGTCGCCTTCCAGATCTAGGATCTCACTCTCCCCACTAGCGGTGAAAGGAGTGCGTCTGCTGTTCACCGATATAGTACCTACATGAGGAGGATAAGGAGACATCAACACTTTGAATTACAGTCTCAGTTTTGTTCACTTTTTTTCCAATAACAATGAGATTTAAGGTTCGACACAACTATCCAAATGCAATTCTAACATACAGCATCTCCCACACAGTTCCCTCTTCTCTTGAACCACTAAGTTGTCCTAAGTACTTCCATGCAGTGACTGATCATCATGAGTCTGTTTCCCAAATTGCATTAAAAAGTCAGAAGCATAACAATGCAATGGCTAAATAAAAACATGTGAAAACTGAACATTATTCAATGGTATTCATCCAGCAAAGCAAAGATTTACTGAGACCATACAGGAGTTGGATGGTATAAGGACCAGAGAGAAAAAAAAGATAAGCAAAAGCATATTAATTCACACTTCTTTATAGCTCTTCCAGAAAACACTTTATCAGTACCTCCAAACCTGGACCTGATGATGGAACTAAAGAGACCATCATCAGGTTTGTAGGTGACATCAGCTTGGGGAGAATGGTTGATGCATTGGAGGAAGCACAGGGTTACCATTCAGAGAAACATTTACAAGGTAAAGCAAAGGACTGGTAGGAGTGTTTGATATAAATCAACAACAATAAATACAAAGCTTCTACACCTAGGTCAGAATAGCGTCACACATAAGTACAGTCAACAGAAAAAGACCTGGGGACATGGCAGACAACAATTTGAACATGAGTCAGCACTGTGCACTTGCAGTGACAAGAGCCACTCATCACAAGTTGAAGTAAGGGAATCTCCAGCCCCATAGAATGGGAACAGAAACCTCAAGGGGGTTGCGGAATCATCATCCTGACAGCATTCATGGCACAACTGGACATGACCCTGAAGAAAATCTAGAATGAACTAGAAATCCCCAGAAATTTGTTCCAAAATAAAATATTCTATGCTGTTACAAAGGAAGTCTTCTAATTTCCATTTTATAAACAGGAAATTTGAGGTACAGAAAGACAAATGTTATCTCTGAAGAACAGTTATGATTAAAACTGTGGTAGCTTCCACATGCTCTATGCAAGATGTGAGCATACTGCACTGAGGCCATTCCTATATATTTCAAGAAATTGTTCATGCACATAAAATAATCAGAGCATATAATATGGAAATATAACCAAAACATATAAAACAGGTACAGAAAAGCAAAATGACTTGTTTGAGATCAGACAGTGCATCCAAAGGAAAACATCTCTCACATCCCAGAACAGCATACTCTTCTGAAGAGCATACAGCAGCTTTTGTGGTAGGGATATCTGCCCACCAGACACTCATCTAAAAATCAGCAATTCCCTCTCACTAGCTATAAATCATCACCTCCTATTGCCTTGTCATTAAGTTAGTCTGTCTTCAGACACACTATTCAAGCTTTAAGATTAATTCCACATCATCGCATTTTTATCATACACCCCTACAATAAGGTGGGAGAGTTAACAGACCTAGCTCTATTTTATATCTCTGTGAGAAAGCAGTTGTATACACATGCTTTTTTCTTCAGTTGTAATAGGTGTCTTCTTAGAGAACAGCACGTATGACAGAGACACAAGGTATTTCGTGTGTGTGATGTTCAGCAATAATTGGGGAATAATGTCAGAGGCAGCAGAGTGTCAGAAGCAACACAGGCATTACAAATTAAATTCTCAAAGAGAACCTCAGTTATTTGATGAATTATTTTGTAGAAACAAACTGCAGCACCACAGGCATTTTCTCCTTTACAAAGAAAGAAAAGAGAAGATGTGACAATCAACACAGTCGCAAAGGCAGCATGTCACGGAGCCACAAGATCACAGACTCTCTTCCAGCATCTCTGCTGTTACTTCTCAAAAGCAGCCTGTAGAGTACATATTACTCTTAAGCCTAGAACAAACCAAAATACTGGAGGGCTGAGCTCTAGACAGCTGCTACTATGGAGGGAACAAACCTCACCTGCAAAAGCCACACAGGTAAAGAAACCCCCTAAAATGGAAGAGGTATTGAATACCAAGAAGTGTAAAATCTGGAGAAAGACAGTGAGATGATGAACAGAAGTAGGCTAGACAGCAGCCTAAACATTCTGCCACTGTTTTGTAGCCTGCAACACTTCCTGTAAGGTCATGGTCCTAGTTTGGATCACAGCACTTTTAAAACCAAGCTGCTGAAACAGAAAAATTCTGAATTAACCCCAGGAAGGAGCACATCCTTTTTCTTTTGCTTTTTTATCCTCCAAAACCCATGTTTGCGACTCTGTTTAGGTAGATCCAAGTACATCATGAGAAATCAGAAGCATCTAAGCATCTCCCTTCCAGTGTCTTAGGCACTTTGTGCAGGATGAAAGAACAGACAGCCCAGTTACTGAGGGCAGAGCTGGCATATAAAACAGTGCACTGATGCAACTGTAAATCAAACCTTCCAGTAAGATTTTTAGTGTGTGAGCAGGTGGGACATCATGTATCTTCTGCAGCTGACGACCTGCTGAAAACATTTTCTTGTGTAACTTGTTCACTGTTCCCCAGCTAGAAACTGTGACAGGTTTTGTGAATGCTTTGTGGGAGCTTTCCCCAAGGACAGAAAGGTTACAGGACGCTAGGTGACCATGTCCGTGCTGCCAGCTTCTGTCAGAGTAGAGAGACTGTAACACCTTTTGCTGCTCTGGCAGCCAACAGAAAACAAATCACACACAAGGCCTAAGGGGACTAGAGGTGCCAGAGGTTATCTAGGCATGACTGCCATACTTCCCTAGCACTTGCGCTCCTGCTTTAGTGCACAGCAGTAGTGAATATGTGGATTTTGAGGCTATTTTATGAAGTTCAGCAGAACCTGAAGTTTTGTATTGTTACAGAGATGGGAAGAAGAAGGAGTGAGATGACACCTTATAAAGGCCTGGCTGCTTTAGTAATGGGAATCAGAATCTCTAGGTCACTAGCTCATTAAACCCCAATGGCTGCTTTTTAGCCTCCATTAAGTAAGTTCATTATTTCAGTTTCTAAATGAAAGGCATCCACACTGGGGGGAAAAAAAAAGCATCCAAGGTGTAACCAGTCTCCAGTCCACACGTGGGAGAAATGCCAAGGACAAAACAGGGAGGGATACTAAACTCCTTTCTCACACATACCAAAAAGTGACACTGGATAAGAGTGACTGATGCTTAGTGTGAAGAAATCAATGCCAGTAATCCTGGTTTTCTCAGGACACAAGAAATCGGTCATTAGGAGCATTAACTGATATTCATTGCCAGCAGAAAATACAATTTTAAAAAAAAAAATAAAATAAGAACATGTTTGCTCTCCTTGAGAAAACTGCTTCTAATTCAAAATATACTACCTCTAACCAGTGTCCAGAACACCATAAACCTCCCTGTCAAGCAACAAACAAGTCAGTCCTACACCTTCATTCACCAAGTAGCAATGCCATCTGCCACACCCTCCTAGTCCAAAAGACTCTGTCCCTCTTCCCAGGGCTTTACAAACACTATTTGCAGAGAGACTAGTGTCATTTCTGTTTCTTCTCCTGCAGCTGCCTCTCCAGGGACAAGACAGTCCCCAAGTGAGCAAGCAAAACCAAAGGCAGTACTGAACACAACTAATTGAGTTTATCCCTGGAAGTTAATTAAATTTAGCAATTCTAAAGAAATCAAAGCTCCATTTATTTATTTATGGCTTCCTTTATAAAATGTTCCTATCCATTTCTTTAGGAGATAATATATAACCACACATATTAAGTCCTAGTAGACTTAATGGCAAATACAAAGAAACCACTTACATCATGAAAGAAAAAACTAGTTCAGGCAAAGACCTGTACAAACAGCTAGGCCTTGCATAGTATCTAAAACAGTCAACTCTTCTGAAAACTCAAGGGAGGCAAATTCTAGCATTGCATTCTCTGTACTGGTGGTATTCAGCAATTGGAAACATAAAATTATGGACCTAAAGCTATCATCTGGAGATCACCAGACAAATCCTAAATCCACTTGCAAATGTAAGCAAAATTCCCTTGGAAGAGAAGGCTTTGACATCCCAGTGTTCAGAAAAAAACCAAGTAGAACTGTTCACATATTCGAAAGATGAAGTTACAGTATTTGATCATTTTTGTTTTCCTCCACAATTTCAGAGTACATCATGAGGATGTTAGCTCAATATTCAGCACTAGAAACAAACAAAATAAGTCTTGGTAATTGCATGGTAGGTATGCTTTTAGAAAGCAACTAAACCACGTATTTGAAAACGAGAACATGCAAGGAAAAGAAAGGAACATCTACTGAATCCTGACTCAGGACTAGACTAAAATTTGGCATCCAAGAGAGCAAAGAAACCTAACTGAAAACTACAAGATACTAAAGGAAACAGAATGAGATGAAAATGTTGATTTATCGCCATAATTTTGTAACTGGTTTTGCCTACTACTTTTATTTTCCTCATCACAAGATTCCAAAGTTGATCAGTATTTCTCAAACTCAAATGGTTCGGAAGGACCCCAAACCTTACCATGGCCTACAAAGAAGTCATCACTGTAACTACGCATGTAATTGCAAAGACAGGTCCAGAATATCTGAAGACTTCAAATAAAGTATTAATAGCCTGCCTCTGCAATGTGCTATCCAAAGTTCACACTAAACATTTAATGAAAACCTAGCCATTCACAACTTTGCTTTCCTGGATAAACATCACTGGAATAACACCAAGCTTTTTTAAGAAGGTGACTCATATCTAACAGGTTTTGAAGGTTCTGCAAACTAATACACAGCCCTAGGTCTGAATCTGAAAGATGAATCTACTTAAGCAAAAGTCATCACTCTACCTGATCTTCCATCTCGTTGAATATCCACATGATACCACTCTCCATCATTGGCCTTCTTCTGGGTGGCCTTGACTTTAATGGTCCCAGATCCCATGTCCAGCAGCAAGTAGAGGTTCCCATCTAGAAGCTCAACTGCAAAGAAGTCTACCTTTGTGTTTTTCTG
The DNA here is from genome assembly GCF_000695815.1 of Acanthisitta chloris. Taxonomy (NCBI): domain Eukaryota; kingdom Metazoa; phylum Chordata; class Aves; order Passeriformes; family Acanthisittidae; genus Acanthisitta; species Acanthisitta chloris. The sequence continues at coordinate 48,464 of NW_008677424.1, forward strand.
GCTTCTGGCATCTTTCCTCTCCTGAGGCTTGCCATGGGTGAAAAGGATCAGTCCATTGGGTTCAGTGGTACGGAAATCAAATGAGATGGAGCCCATCCTTTTGGTATTCCATTTTGGCAGACTAATATAGGCCTCAGGTGTCTCAAAACTGATGGGATCCAGCGTAGCCACATTCTCACATATGAATTTCACTTCCCCGTAGATCTTCATCTTAGTATCACCAATCCGTGCCAAGCGAGACAGCTCCAGACGAATGTCATTATTCTTATAAACAACCTGCCAGACACAAGGAAAAGTATCATACATCAATCCTGCATACAATACAAATACCCCAATTACTTACAGCCATGGGAGATAAACTTCTCCCAAAAGGTAGTGAGGAGCAGAAAGGAGACAGTGCAAGAATCTGACATGATGACAGAGGAAGAGAGTTGAACCAGGATTGTGTATAGAAATGACAGCAATGGGTACTTTGCAGTGACTATAGATCAGATAAGCAGTCAGAAGAGAATATCTAACTGAAGGGCAGTGAGAACAATTAACTCTACCACAGGCCCACTTGGCTGTAAAAGCTTTTGTACATAAAATACCATGTGTGTCTGGTATCATGCTGTTATATTTGCATAAATCCCATTAAAAATACATAACAAAGTGTAACCTCCATGTCCATCTCTACAAGCCACAGCAGGGAACTCAGAACCACCACTGCCATTTCTCTATTATTCTTATAAGCCCACTTAACTACTAAGACAGAGATGCAAAAAAGCTTCAGCAAGTTGCTGTGAACTGTTAGTGATTGCCCTGTGGCTCCTAAAGAAAAAAAACAACAAAGAGTTAAAATTTATCTGACCAAGAAATCTTAGATCACCTCCAGGCACAAACTTGCTGTGGAGATATCTGCATAGCTTACCTTTACTTCAAGAAACCTACGGTCTCTGTGCTAAGACATAAAAACCTGTACATATTCAGTGCTTGGACTCTCTCTCTGGGTTAAGAAGCAGAACTCTGGACTCTGTTGTTACGACATGGATTGAAATTAGCCAAGAGAAGAGACCCAAACAGGCAAGCACTCCTGAACATGCCTGACTTATTCAGGAGTTCAGACCTCCTCTCTCTTGCAGGTACAGAAATGACTCCTAGTAAGCAGACTCCTCTGTCCCATGCCATTCTCACAGAGGCAGGAATTGGAGAAGGCAGAAAACTGAAATATTCATAAGCTGTACTTCCTCTCAACCACCTTCTGTGCTTCCTAAACCCAGACCTGGCACGTACAGCAAGCAAAAGCATTTCTGCAACTAGCACAATTTTTATTGAATTCATGTTCTGCGATACTACTGAACACTTATTTCTTCCAAGGAGTTATTATTTTAAAATATTTTGTGTCTATTACATGTAGCACATATGTACACACACATTTGACTTCTGCTTTCAAAATGCTACTGGGATAAGCTGTCAGCAATTTCCTATGAAAAGAGAATGGAAAGGAGATATGCACTGTTAATTCCACAATTAGGACAGGAATGTCAGAGAAATGAGTATGCAGTAAATATTAAAAGGCAAACGAAGGAGAGAATGAGAGATAAGCTTCTAAATTAGGTGACTTCAGGATGAAAAAATGAAATGAAATCACAATTGAACACATTCATAGCAAGAAAAGAATTTCCAGCTTTCACTAAGCATTAAAGAAGAATTTCCCCAGTGCAGTCAGCTCAGCATCAGAGATCCCTGTTGCAAATGCAAAACACAGAGTGAAAGGAGAAGCCAGCTGTTAAATCCCATTTGGAGATACGGCACAAAGCTGTAGTTCCGCCCAGCAGAGGACAGTATTGACCCACAGTAGCTTGTGTTGCTCCAATTCTCAATAAAGTGCTCTGCCCTCACAAAGGCTTCAAAAATATCTGCAACAGGAATAAAATACATTTTGAATTTGTGGGACTGTAGCAGTTTCATTCCACAGATTAACCATGTCAAATGCTCTTACTGGACAGACTATATAACTCCTTCCAGTGACACAGCAAGGGGGTGGATTACAGCCTCCCCTCTTGCCAGACAACAAGGTGCACCTCAGTCAAGCTTTAGTTCTGAGCACTGCATGAAGTCCTGTCTCTGCATCTCAAAGCAGAAGAGGAAAATAAATAGAACAAGTAAGAGGTTGGAGCAAGATGCTTTATAAGGATAGCCCAAAAAGGCCAGGGCTCATATCTGGAGAGGACTAAGAAAAATATGACTGAAGTTTACAGAAGATAGAGAATTGCTCTTTGCCAAACCCAGCAATAATAGAACCGGAGGCACTTGCTGAAACTTGTACAGTATCAGTTTAAGATGGATGTTTAGAAGTACTCATTTACACAGAGGGTAGCCAACTTCTGGAACTTGCTGCCACAGAAGGTCACGGAAGTAGGGTGCAACAGCAGGCTCAAAAAGAACTAGAGAGAAAAATGGGCAGCAAATCCACAAACTGATACTAAAGGAAAAATAAACAAGTGTAAACCAATACCAGCAGATGCTGTGGGAACATAAGGGAATGCACCACCGATAGTAACCATACTCATATGTTCTCCCTAAATAGCACTTGCACCTGCCACTATTGGCAACAGAATACTGGATATATGGATTGACCATTCTTCAGGCCCACTAGGGCTTACGACTTTGGTGCAACACTGCATTTTTGGTTTCACCCCAATATGGAAATGTTTTGGTGGGCAAGAGAATGCCAGGCCTGAATGAACAGTGACTTTAGTGCTCCTAACATAGGAGAACTGCCCTTATCGGATATGACTAACAGTTGCTCAAACCTCCTTTAAACTGTATCTTGACCCAGTCTTTCCACACATTAGAGGAGCAGATAGGTAGCACAATACCATACATATGATTGATGGCTGCTGCTGGGTTGTATCTTAGCTATGACTCAGTGATCTGCTTTCAGCAACCTCTGCAGGTTGCTTGTAGAAGGAATACCACCCTATCACATACACATAAGCAGCTTCCACACACAGCTGAGCCAGATACATGTTAAACTTCCCCCTTTAATGTATTTGATACTTGAGTAACAGCTCCCACCTCTTTGGGAGAAATGCAGAGAGTCTGCCTCTGGGTTTATTTGAGGTTTGATGCTGACTGACTGATTTGTCTTTTATTAGTCATACCAGTACCACAGCTGGAGAATCCTTGAGACGGAAGACTTTCAAAGGATCTAGAGAAAATGACATGATTTTTATTGTAACCCAGAAAGTCACTAACGATGGACGATCTGAGAGAAAGTTTAAAAGGACAAACCCAGAAAGCAAGCACAAAGGAGGACCAGGATAAGAGAAGAGAAAAGATGTTGAATAAATACAAGAGTTCTGAATTCAGTCTTTTCAAAGAAACATATCCACCCCAATCCAAATCTCTGTTATTCAAGTGTTTGTTGTTCTAAATGATTTTCTTTGATATATATATTAAAAAAACCCTAGCTTGAGAAACCTAAGAAGCACATGTGTGTTAAGGAAAAAGTGCAAGTGTTTCCATAGCTGACTTGAGGTATTATTGACAGACATATCTGGACATCAATATGTTGACATATAATCAGGTATGCAAGAACACTCAGCACAATTGGAAGAAAAAAGGGATAAATATAATCCCTGGCTGTAAAACCAAGGTGAATCCTTTGCAGGAATAGAAATACTAAGGCAGTTTCTGATAACCACAGTTCAATTGTTAAACCAAAGGTTCAAGAATGAGAAAAAGGAATGTAATTAAATGACTGGAATGCATGTCCCATAGTGAAGAACATTCAAATTCAGTCTGTTTAATAGGAAGAGGTTAAAAGGTGATTCGATTGCAATCTACGAGTACCTGTGCAGAAAATGGAATTTGGCAATAGAGGGCTCTTCAATCCATGTGACAAAGGAATAAGGGGATCTGGGGGCTAGAAATTGAATTTAGAGAAATTCACATTTTAAAATATTATGACTTATTTTTACATGAGGGTAATTTGCTACTGAAATAATTTACTACAGGTTATAGTGTGTTCTCTGCTACTGGCAAACTTTAAATTAAAACAGTATCTTGTTTTCTCTAAAAGACATAGTGAGACAGGAATTAATTATATATCAAATCAGTCTAGATTATCATAATGGCTCTTTCTGGCCTCATAACCTATGAATATTTGTGTTTTAATGAAATCAACAGATGCTTCAGAGCATTTTCCAGGACAGATGAAACACATCCTTCCCAACTGTTAAAAGTGCCTGGTAAAGAAGAAGATGCTGCTGTCAATTCTGGTCTGATTTGAAACCACTGCTTTCAGTGAAGCTTTTAAAAATATTTCTATATATTTGTGAGCCTACTTTGCAACATATCATTAAAAAGGAAGGCAAGTAGGAAGTCTTGGACCAAAACCTTGATTCCATATTTCAAATATATAAGATTCAAGAACTTCTTAGAGTCACCTGTTGCAAGCCAGAGAGGAAATATTTTGATGTTCCACTGAGGAAGTTTTCTGCCAGCAGTAGAATCCACCATCTGCATAGCAATTCCTACCTCGTAGTCTCATTTTATGAGCAACCTCTGAATTAACTTGCAGGCAAATCAGTATATGCCAAAATACCTACTGAAACCCACACCTCTAACTCCAAATGAGGCCATGACTGACTCAGAGTCCTGTCCCTCACTAGGACATAGTCTTCTAGTTCATGGTCTCGATAGCAACTGAGAAGTAAGCAAAGCAATGAAAGCAGTGTCTATACATTTGTCCATTTTCATATCAGACACTTTCTGAACAAAGCTGATCTCACCTGTTTAAACAGAAACAAGCTTGAGTTCATCTTGTGTCTGATACATGTATCAGAGAAGGTCTAAGGGAGCGAAGGACATAATTCCTGATATAGACATACACATCCACTTCACAGTTATTTTGGGAAGGAAAGTGGAAAAGAGAATGGGAACAAAATTACTTAACAAAAGCCATGCACAGAGCATTTGAAAAGTAACCTTCATTTCTCCAATCTTAAAATTTATTCATATTCCAAAAAAGAAACAAGGAAAATGAAAAAAAAAAAAGGGGGGGGGATTTGTTTCCTTTTCCATGAGGACTACTTCTAAGGAATAAAGGAATATTGACTGTTCAAAGCCTTTGTTGAATGAATTGGACCAGTATGAATGAATGGTCAGAGATGGGATAGTCCAGATACACAAGGTCCTGATAATCAGCAGTAGAATTTCATGGCATCTAAGACATTTTGAGGGGAAAAAAAAAAAAAGATATACATTAAATTATGTTTCCTACAAATCTGCTGAGAGAAAAGAGTTTGTTTTAGGCAGAGCTTCTTAAAAATGGCAACTTTGCAATTCTGAAGCATTCAAGGAATTTCTCCAGCTAAACCTATAAGAAGTTTCACTCATGGGTTAATGAGAGCTCTAATCAGATGGCTTTTCACAATGATGAAAAGCATCTCTCTGCAATCAAGTGAAGTTGCAGATAGAGAGGGAGTGACAAAAAGTGAGGAAAAATTGTGTGCTAAGCTTGGCCAGTAGCCAATATAAAAATTTCTCTCCAAGTTGGTACTATTAAGCAGGAAACCTAATTTTCAGTTCAGGCTGGACACAGACATGCTCCAAAGGGGAATGGCCATTGATAGCCTGGCAAATTAGAAGATGACCATCATGAATGTTAATGAAAAAGAGCAATAACCTGAAGGCTGTATAAGTTTAGCTAGCTAGGAAGTTCAGCCAAATTGTTCACCTATTGCATCCTGTGTTTCACCAGCTGCTTTTTTCTGCTGCAGTCTGTCCTTCCTCACCAACTGCCCATCATCAATTCTCAGAAGGGGTAACTATGAGACATTCAGTTTAGAGCCTTTCTAAGACATCCTTAAAGGCACCTGCACTGAACCAGATAAGTTCCTGCAGCTTAAGAAACTGAAGTTTATCCACTGGTTTACTAGAACTGCGTGCTTCTAGTCTGCCCTGACCAACAGGTAAAACCAAACACACCACTTAACAGCACTTTACTTTGTGTTTAGGGCAGACTATGTATGAAGTAATCAAAGGCTTCAGTGATGGGTAACTAAAGCTGCTACACTTATTTAAAGACCGTGTGGACTGTGGATGCCTGGTCTAAACATATTTGATGGTTCACTGTATTCAGGTAATAAACAAACACAATCACCATTCACCACACTAAGAGTTCATTCACCTGTCATGAAAAACTATACATTGAACATTAATGAAAAGTAACTGAAACCAAACAAATAATACTCAAATATGATTTGTGCTATGTTGACTAAAGTAATGCAATTCTACATTTAATCTGAATTATATTTAACAAAGAATATGTGTTCACCCATCATTGAGGAAGCCAGTGCAGGTAGGTCAGTGTACAGCTACAGTGCAAGCTGCAGATTGAGTTCAGGGTGGTGTGAGACTGAGACAAGAGGGCATGAACTGGCACTGGCCCTTTGCATAACAAAGACCTGGGCCTGTGGCCCAGCCAGGTGACCACTGGACACTCAGAGACACAGCAGGAGCCAGTGATCCCAGACTTCTGTGCACTGTGAAGGTATAAAAGCCCAGAGATTCCTTTGTTCAGGGACCCTCCTCATGATAACATGGGATAAAATGTTTCTAAAAATCATGGGAGTTAAAGTAGGCCTTAGTGGCAAGCTAGCTGAAGTAGGCCTCAGGGGTAAGGTAGCTAAAGTAGGCCTTAGTGGCAAGGTAGCTAGAATAGGTCTTAATGAGAAGAGTGATTATTATCTTAGCAGGTCGATATGTACCTGTGCAAGTACACCTGGGTACCTATCTGTACGTACCCCCCTAAATAACAGATAATTATACCACCATCATGGAAAAGGGGGTTCGAACTCATGCTCGGGTGAAATACAACAATGATGGAAGGGGGACTGAAACTCATGCTTGGGTGAAGCATAACAAGGATGAAAGAGAACTCGAATCATGCTTGGATGAAATCAATAGAACAATAGCAAAGTAATGATTAACATATGACTATACCATGGTTATGTAAGAGAAGAGTATAAAAATGTATCCATCTCAGAACCATGTCAGAGTCAGATTTGGGTCTGTACCCCGACTCCCAGAGCTCTTCAATAAAAGCACCCATATAATCATTCCGTGATTATGTGTTTTCTACGCAAACACTCAGAGACACCCAGCTCAAGCTGTTACTTTGTTATTTAGTTCTGTTATTTTTTTATTTAATTATTGCACCAAGATTAAATTGTTTTAAGGATCCAAAGGTCTGAAAGACTGCTATGGGAAACCTGAGGTCAAGCTGGTAGGAAAACTTGGTCTGACCATGTGAGAGTAGTGTGTGCAGATGCAAAGGGGCCTCTAGGCGTCACTTAGGTGATGCAAGTGTGACTGTCAGAGTGGCTCCTGGATGGTCAGACAGGAAAGTTTGCTTAACATGCAGCTAAAAATAGGTGCATGGTGAGTAGAACACCTAAGGCAGAACTATTTCAAGCTTCCCTACCTTACTTTTTCCACCTTACAAAGCAATTAGAGGTTCTGAATAACATAAAGGTTTGTGGAAAACTCCAGAAAAGAGACTGATTAAGTTTCAGAAGATTTGTAGCAAGACACAGAGAAGCACTCACTGAAGTAGGATATAAAGAGAAAGGGATTCACAGTGCCAGTAAAAAAAGACTGAAAAAGACAGAGTGGAATTTCTTCAACAGGTTCAGTGAGAATGTTTCCTTAACAGACAGGGGACTGAGTACTTCACTGTGGTCACAACTGTCCTTTGATCCAGAAAGTGACAACACAATGGCTGCATGGCCATCAGTGACAGGGCAGTAGCCATGGAGTCCACGTGTGGCCAGGCACAGGCATGTGCCCATTGTCATGCCACAGCAGGCCCCACAATCAGATCTTGAGACAAAACATGATGGGAACATTAGAAGTTATATATATTTATTCAGGAAAAAAAGGGAAGACACTGTATAGAGGAGGGAGAAACCTTCATACAGTTGCAAAAGAAATGCTGCTGAAGGAATCTATATTAGCCACAAAGACTAAGGCAGTTTCCTCAACAACAAAAAGGCACAGCATAGGCATCAGTAAGATTAAGTAGAATTTGTTGTAGCATGAACTATGATTTGAGGGTGAATGCTCTTTTGCAATGGAAGCATCAGGTCCTCTTCTTTCCTTGCTACAGAAACTTTAAAGTTCTGCAGTAAGTGAAGAAAGGGGTGACAGGAAATAAGGTATCATTTCCAGACTTCTGAAAACATCAATTTCCCCCAGATTTTCCTAAGCAATGGTGAGAAAGCCACCTAACCTCAATATTTGCTAAAGTATATTCCTCATGTCATGGCGGTCAACTTGTGATCATGGAATTGGTTTTGAAGAAGTGCTCATTAGCCAAAATCTGTAAGCAAATACAAGGTGTTATTCTGTCTTTACTGCTAAAGCTAAAAAAAAATACTCTGAAAAATTAGACTCATTCTATTCCTTAAAAGCAAAAATAACAAAAAATGCTGATTCTTGTTACTATTAAGGTAAAAATAGTAACTGACTGGTATTTAACAGTAGCAAAGTTCACATCTGTGTCACAGAAAAGTGCTTAAGGCATTTCACTGTGGATTCAGGCTCACAAATTGAACTTTCCTCTTGTTCAGGTTCTATTTAATTTCCATTTGGCCTAGTATCAGATAAGAATAAAAGCTGCAGGACAGGGAAGCCAAGACAGCCAGCTGTGATGCTCCTCACCTGTGCCACAAACCATAGACACAGGCATACCTCATGCTAGCCCTGAAAAGCAAGCTGTACCTTGGATGTGTTCCTGGAAGTAAAGAAGGGCATAGAGAAGTTATGTTTGTATTTTAGAAATATTCGTGCATATACAACAAGGAGGAAATTGCATGTTCTACACTGAGCCTATGTAGTGCAGAGGTAAAACAAGAGGGAAGAAAGAAACACTTAACAGCTACACACAGAAAATCATTCATTGTGTGGATTGAAAGAGACATCCTCGAATGTATGGAGACATGGAAGGAGATAGAGCTGTACTCTGATGGACATCATGTCCAGTTTGGAGAACTGCACTTAAAAAAAATGATAGGAACTACTGGAAAGAGTCCTAAGGAGAGCAATGAGTATAACGAGGGGTCTAGAAGGCACATGACAGATTGAAAGGAGACATTATAACAGTGTTCAAATATAAAAGGGCTGCTACAAAGCAGAAAGGAACAATCTCTTCTATGTACCTATGTTGAAAAGGACAAGAAATAATTGGCAAAAAATAACTGCAAGAAAGTGTTGGAATTGATGCAAGAAAAAGCTTTTTTAATTTAAGAGAATTTTTAACTGGAAGAGATTGCCTGAGGAGCAACCATCAGTGAAGACCTTTAATTACAGGTTAAACAAATTGCTGCCAAGAGTCACATAGATGTCATTGATTTTGTTTTGGGACAGTGGAAGTAGAAAGGATTAGGTAACCTCTCATAGTCCATTCTAGTTCTATTTAACATGATTCTGTGTTGGGCTGGCAGAGCAACATGCGAAAGGACAAATTATTATGTAGCTAAATACTTTCCTAGTGTTTGATGCACAGAAAGGAAGGATAAACTTCATATTTACACAATTCTGACATCTCACAGATTTGAGGAGCTTAAATTTACAAATGACCTTCCTAGCTAATGAAGGCTTGAGAGCTAAAAAAAAGGAAAAAATAACCCAACCAAATATCATCATAGCAGCTTATTTACCAGTATGCAGTAGTTGACTTCAATTATATTCAGTTCAGTATTGAGCTTATATAGACATTCACCAGTTAGAGAATACTCTGCTCCTCCCAAATTTATCCTGAAATCTCAGATTTGTCTAGCTAGCACAAGCTAAATCTGTCTAGCTTGGTTCAGTGATGAGTGTGTGAGGAAATCATTACTGTCAAGTGCCTTAAGGATTTCATCTGAAAGGCAGAGAGGAATTATTTTAGGATGGCCCCATTGATCATTTCAGGCTTGAACCTTATTACACAAGACACTGAAAACTGTATCAGACAATGACTTAGCAAATAACTCTGCACTTAGTGATTTCATTGCATTTCAAATCCACCGAAGGTTGTGCAAGTACAAAACACCTATCTCAGGAAACAGAACTGTTTAGTATGGCTGGGTGAATGTTTCCATCAGGATGGCTTTCTAACAGAGAATTCCATTTCCCTTACAGAGAATTAGTAATGAAATGCTTCACTTCAACCACAACAACCCAAAATGGCAATTGTAGTTTCATCAAACTTACCAGAAAAGCTTTTACATGAACTTATCATAACATAAACCAGTATTTTCCAGGCATTGCATTTACTTTCACTAGTGGTCTCCATTTTTACCTCTGATCTGGATTCTCTAGGGAAATATTTTCACATGACACAACATCAGTGTCCCACCTGACATCAGCAAAGACACATGACTGCTTTTGCCACGAAGTTGCTTAACCAAATACTCCAGTTCCCATGGGAAATGGGACACAAAGGCTCTAGAGGACAGCTACCACATGGACCTGAACTGGACAGGAAAATACAATTCTTGTTAAAAAGGCTCCAGAGTATTTGGGGTCAGTTCAATAAACAATATGAAATAATTTGCTTCAGAAACTATCAAAATGTTACATATTAATTCAGTTTTGAAGACGTGATGGATTTCCATTTAGAAAAAAAATCCTACCAGCAGCCATGAAATCAAACGTCGAGGCTGAAACTCTTAATTTCACTCAGCTTTTCATTTCAGTGACAAAATGTGATTTAATGAGAACACTGATGTTTAAAGTCTCCTGTGAAAATACTGAATAGATATTGCTCACTCATAGGTGTGCTGTTCTTTCCCAGGCCTTGAGCCTGCTTCACCAGAATATCCCTGGCAGGTACAAGAAGGTAGTTCAGTCTCCATTTGCCAGGCAAACATCAGTTTCACTGCTGAGGCTTTCAATGTGCTAAGCAAATTTTGCCAACCACAGTGGCGTTTTCTGTGTTTTTGTCACTTGTCCAGCAAAACCCAAATTGAAAACATTTACAACTACATACGGGAAAGCACATGCTTAAAAAGGAGCACTGCTTAAATAAAAATGTGATTAGAGCAACAGAGGAAGTATTTAGTGGATTTAGTATTGTGCAGACTAAGTCTACAAACTTAAAAGTTGTGGCACTGCAGCAGGGTGGTGTCACTTTTTGTAGCTGGATGCTAGCAGCTGAGGGTGCTGCATCCCAGCATGTGTATCCCTCCCTCAGCCTCAGCACAAAGGTCTCAGGGGCACTGGCATCTCCTTCTATCTGCAATGTCAGCCAAACAAAGAGGCATGCCTTTAGCTAGGCTCTCCTGCTGCGAGGGAGCAAAGACACTCTGGGTCTGCTGAACATCAGCAGGATGGCTCCATCCCACAGCTGACACCATCTGTTACAGTGCACTTCACAGGTCCAGATGGATTGTGAGGAGGAGGACCTGTCTCCCTGTGTTTAGATCTAAACACTATGGGATGTTTTTAAGGCCTCTCTTATGCCCTGTGCAAAAACCTGCCAACACTGACATCTCTGAAGGATCTTTTTGCTCACCTCTCTTCAAATACCATGGCATGGAACAAAGTTCAAACCCTCCACAGCTAGGATTCCCCAAACATTTATCTGCACTGGGCCTTATGTTGTGTGAAAACAAGGAGGTAATGAGCTAAGTATTTGCTTGAATGTTTGCTGTAGGGGGCAAGGAATGTAATTAATCCCCTACCTGCAAGAGACATCAAGAGAAAAATATTATTATATTAAAAGCCCCACCTTGATGTGAGAAAAAGACCCATAAGCTCTTTTATATCTTTCTCCTATGCATATCTAAAAACTCTCTCAACAGTGACTTCTGGCTCTACAGCTTGCAGAACCAATACCAGGAAGTGGGGAAAAAAATGTAAAAATTAAATACATATCTTCTGTTTGGGGTTGAGTCCCAGTTACCACAATGCCAAAAAGTCTAGTCCATCTATTCATTTGGAACTCACACCAGTCACAGCTTTAGTGCACAGTGCAACACTGTCTGAGACCAATAAAGGGAGGCTGGGAACAGGACAGTTCCCCCTCACCTGCTCATACGGTTTCATCTAGCCTTCAGAGAAACCCTTACTGATAAAACTGTCTTCCCTGCCCACACTGTTTTTACAGGTTTCTTGGAGAAGAGCATTAATACATGCAAAGAGCCCAGTGGCACTACCAGGGTCCACCAGGGCCTGTTGGCAGAACTTCACCTTCACCCCTTGCTTTGATCTGGAAGCTACATGCATGGAATCTATGTCCAGCAGCTCCTGGGAGACAAGAGGGGATAGGAAAGCAGTCAGCACTGCCAGAACTGCTGCCACAGTGAGAGAGCATTAAGAAAATCATGTGAAAGGACAAAGAAACAAAAGCAAACAAGGGTGACATTTTCCAGTGGAAGCACTGAAATGAGAAGCAGAAACAGGAGGCAGATGAGGGCCTAAGCACCCAATTCAGCACCAGATTACACTTCCTTCTCAAAGTAGGTGGGCTGCTGCAATCAGGAGCAGAGAGAGCTCTTTGGTGAGGAGGGAGTTCAGGACTGGAGTCAGCACTGAGCACCAGACAAAAGAGGCACCTGATTAGCCAGTTCCCAGTGCACTGGGCCTGATGTTGCAAAATACAGAGAGCTCTCAAAGCTCTCAATACTGCTTTGTCTCTGGAGTGGGCCTATCCCTATGAATTTTTTCCTTTAAAAAAAATACAACACAAAAATCCCCCAACAAACCAAACTAACAACCACAACAACAACAATGATGACAACAAAACCCAGCATTTCCCCAAAGAGAGCTGGAAAAAAAACCATTGTAGAAACACTTTCTGTAAGAAATTCCTTCAGAGCATTTCACATTACTCTGCAAATATTACTATCTTTGCATTGATTTAATTAATATTGCATTATCTTCCACTCCCCCATTAAGGGCCACTATCCATGATTTACAGAAAGAGAAAGAGAAAGTGAAACAGAGGGAACTGATTTCATACAAGTCAACAGATGGTCAGAAAGAATGTCCCTTCTTCATAATTACTACCCTGTGCCTAAGGAATAGCTGGAGGAAATATTCTGGTGACATGGATCAATGTAAATAATCTACTAATCTCTTTTAGCATTGAAATTCTATAATGTAAATACTGAGCAGCAATAAATGTTTCCCTCATTTTTTTCACTTTTCCTACAATGCCACTTTAATGCAGCCAGGCACAGGATTCCCATCTCCACTGTGAGGAGCTCAGTTTTACATCTAAGGTAGACTGATCTCACATCTAAGAAAGTTCATTTGATACAAGCTTAAACTACATTCCTTACATTTTCTGTTTTGCTCAGTACTATCTTACTGCTTAAGAATGATTTAGAGCAGGCCTTAAGTAGAACTATAGAGCTTGCATTGTTCAAACACTAACAGGCAGAAAACAAAACCTGCCTTAGCCACTGTTTGGCCAAAATTCTCTTAAACCTTTCTGTTTAATAGGTCTTCCCTCCCACTTCAGTCATTTAAGTGCCAACAACCTTTTCCAACCTTTACTGTGCACTGAGACAGCACTGGTGCAGCAGCAAATAGTCTCAAAACATGGTGAACTTCCATTTCTGGAGACACTGCCTTTGGAGGAGGGGGGTGAGAACAGGGCTCTGCTCTTCTTATTACCCAGACCACGTTGACCAGAATCTAGATATGATTGTTCCATCTATGTGGCACTCAAAGAACCTACTGTTTCTCCTCTATGGCAGTTTTATTCTCCCTGCACAGAGCAAGAACTGTCAAAAATAGCAAAATACATAGAAATCAGTCACCCATTCTTTCTCTAATATACCAAGAAAGCTTGACTGTGTGTTAAACTAGCCACTGGAGGAAAAAAGAGGGGAATAAGAAGAAATGACTGACATAGTCCTAAAAATTTTTTAAAAAAAACCCTAAAAGCAAGGACACATATATTTCTCAGTGCAGGACTGGCTGCTGATCTGTGGACATGGAATCAATCTACATGCTATACTTGTTTGCCAAGATGTACCTATGTATATTTGCATTTACATAACTATATTCATATACTGTGCATGCATGCATAGAAAGGCATAAGTATTTATATACTCACATACAGATCTGAACAGTGGATCTCTGCATTGGCAGCCACTAAGGCCATATGTATGAGTTTCTATGAATTTGCAAACAGTACCTGTACACACTGTACTGTATGTGCATACATATGTTCTCATTTCTTCACCTGTGATTTTTAGGCTATACTGTTGTGGTATAACCCCAGCCAGCAACAAAGCACCACATAGCCACTTGCTCACACACACACCTGCCTGGTGAGATGGGGAGGAGAATCATAAATAAAATAAAAGGCAAAACCTGTCAGCTGAGATAAGAACAGTTTAACTATTGAAATAAAAAACCTGAATTAATAAATACTAAAATTAAAAGGGAGACAATAAAAGAGAGAGGAATAAAACCCAAGACACACAGGTGATGAACCATACAATTGCTCATCACCCACTGACTGATGCTCAGCCCATGTTTTTTCAGGACATTAAACTTAAATGTGCTTATGTTTATCATTAGAAGAATGCATATTGTTTGCATGCAGAACTCCACATGTGTTCTGTTCTTACACAGGTGTGCAACCAACAAACTGCTTGTCACTCTGGTAATTCCCACCCCTCCCTTCTCCTGAAGGCAGCTCACAAAGCAAGAGTGTGTCTTTTTAGTGAAACACTGTGCTGGTTTTGGCTGGAGTAGAGTTAATTCTCTTCACAGTGGCTAGTATGCAGCTGTGTTTTGGATTTGTGCTGAACACAGTGTTGATAATATAGAGATGTTTTTGTTATTGCTGAGCAGAACTTACACAGAGCCAAGGCCTTTTCTGCTTTTCATACTGCCATGCTGGCAGGGGGAGGCTGGCTCTGTGTAGGAGTGGAAGGAGACACAGCCAGGACAGGTGACCCAAACTGACCAAAGGGATATTCCACACCATATGATAACATGTCCAGTATATGAAGTGGGAGAAAGAAGGAGGAAGGGGGGCATGTTTGGAGTGATGGCATTTGTCTTCTCAAGTAAGTATTATGCTTGATGGGGCCTTGCATTCCTGGATGAAGGTGGCTGAACACCTGCCTGACCATGAGAAGCAGTGAATTAATTCCTGTTTTGCTTTGCTTGCATGCATGGCTTTTGTTTTTCCTATTAAACTGTCTTTATCTCAATCCAGAAGTTTTCTCACTTTTACTCTTTTGATTCTCTCCCCCATCCCACTGGTGGGGAAGTGAGTGAGTGGCTGTGTGGTATTTGGTTTCTGGCTGGGGTTAAACCATAACAAACACTCTCCACAAGGATGGGGCTACTATTTTCTAGAGAAAAGACTGGTGGAGGTGAGATCACACCAGAATCCTTTTGACTGTAAATTCAGCCTTTGCATATCCACACCCTCCAGTATATCTGGAAGTAAAATTTCAGTTCAGAAGATGCAACTAACTTTGCTGTACATGACATTGGACTGTGTGCTGAACGGGACTTAGCAGGAGCTAAGCATGTTCCTTCATATATTTCTTTTTCTCTCACCTTGGCATGGTCAAACCTGAAAGAAGCACAGCGAGGAAGGAAGCAAATAAAATGACAAACGGGGATTTTAAGTTGAAAATTTCTAACATAAGTTATACTGAGTTGGGCACATTCTTGCCTAGAGTCCTGTTCCAAGCTCAAATAACTCAATGTCAGGTCTGATTGTTTTACTACTTTAAACAGGCAAACAAGGAAAAGAAAAAAACCCCACAACAACAACATACAAAGTCACATGTGCAAATATTAAGAGGAAAATGCTGAAAAGTACATTGCTAGAGAATGCATGCTCAGCCCATGACGCATTCTAACATAACTGTCTTGCCATTCCCAGGCAGTCATAGTTCTGCTTGGCTTGAGTCCTTCATACATAAGGCACTCAAAAGGAGAGAATTAGTGGTGATGGTTACAGCACACTGAAAGTGATTCTGCTTTCTATGGTTACTCTATGCTCTTCTTTTCCTCTTTCCTCCCCTAGGGCACCATACTTTGAAAGGTTGTACACTTCCCCATTTTGCTTTGGGAGCAATATAAACAGTAACCAAACCAGGCAAGTTATTTCCCTGACTCCTCAGTAACTCTGTCAATAGGGTCTGTGTGGTTTTATAACACAATTCCTTTGCCCTTCAAAGCGTAACTATCTCTGACTGACACCCCTCACTGCAAATCCATCATTTGCACGCACGTCTATCAACAGGTATTACCAAAAGGTAAGAATTATTTCCCAAGAGCATCCAAAAGGAAAGATGGGTTGCAGACATCTGCCTGAGATCCTGTTAGTCCCACACAAAGCCACAGAGAAGCCAAAAGTTCTGAACTGCCCTTTCTGCACTGTGCTATGAACTAGTTTTGTCCTACACAGGCTAACATGCTTCTTAAAAGAAGACCATCAGCCTCTTGCCATGCTCTTCCTTGCTTATGTAGAAGTATTAGACCCTGAAAGTTAAGCAAGTGAAGCAAGAAAATAAACCCCCTCATGTTAATCGCATCCAGCAAAGTTTACTTGCATGTTCCTGTAAGACATATAAGATGCATAGCCACTGCCTTCTAAAAACAAGTTTCATTTTCCCAGACTGAACACAAAATCTATACCACTAATGGAATGTTACTATTACATTATTACTATTATTACTACATTACTATTGATTATTACATGTTGGAGACACTGATGTGGAAAGGGAAGTGAGAAGGTAGCAAGTGACAGTTGAGGGACTTTCTCTGACATAAAAAAATTAGCATTATTGTGTGCCACCACTTAGCAAAAACTTAGAGGAGTGGAGGCTCATTTCAATGTGCTAGGATCCCTTGCATGACAAAAGTAAGGGCAATGAGAGGAAATATGCAAAAAAGTATATTTTGCTTTAAGCGTTCTTCTCATTTTATAGAAGTGTTATTAATAAAGCTTTCCAGGTGCCAGAGGGAGAGGCATTCTCTAAGGCAGACTGAGGCAGCACACTAGGAAAAGGGCCACTGCCCAAAATTTCAGTCCTAGCATGACTGAGCCACAACCACTGAGCCACTTCCAGATACTGCAAAGCAGCTGTGACACAGAGGATGGGTTCTAGAAAAGGACAAAAAGATAACTACAATTCTGTTTACTTATCCCTTTGACATGCATATAATAATATATACTCAGACATATTATTTCAGTTCAGCTCAGTGCTAGATTATAGATTTAGGATCAAAGACTGTAAGTAACCC
This sequence comes from Acanthisitta chloris, assembly GCF_000695815.1. Taxonomy (NCBI): domain Eukaryota; kingdom Metazoa; phylum Chordata; class Aves; order Passeriformes; family Acanthisittidae; genus Acanthisitta; species Acanthisitta chloris. The sequence continues at coordinate 65,729 of NW_008677424.1, forward strand.
TCACATAATGGGAACCGTATCTAAGCCTTCTAAATAGTGACTACGACAAGAGCGCACGCGTCTTGGTGCATAACCAATTGAACATTGAATGCCTTTGTAAAGCAGTAGCAAAGAGAGCTAATGTGATTCTTCAGTGTCTAAGTAGGAAACTATCAAGAAAGTATAGACAAAAGACACTGATTACGTATATAGTATTACTGAGAACATTTAATAATACTGTGACCTGATATCTTGCCTATGTTTTAAAAAATATGTTAAAAAATTTCAAAGAACACAAAAAAAGTACTGCAGTGGCTTTAAACCTCAATCTCAGACCATACTAGGTGAGCTATTCAATGAATTCCATCTATTTCACCCAAAGGAAGGTTACAAGCTGATCCAAGTCTACATGCTACAGGCATCTCCATCTGACAGAGACCACCTGCTTTAGTTTAGGAGATGAAAGCACAACAATATAGCCAAACTATTTGGTTTGGAAATTATGTGCAATGTTTCCTAGTGATCCAATGAACCAGTAAAGTCTTTAAATTACTATAATATGCATGAGTTGTTTAAAAACAAAAGTTGTATCTTGATACAGAAGTCCATCATAACACCAAGGTGGAGATGGTTTTTTTTTAGAAGGTTCAGCTTTAAAATTTATGAAGTATGCAACAAACATTTTTTTTCTCTGTTAGATATAAATACATGAAGAACATGAGTGCTTATATCACAAGAAGATGACAAAGTATTTTGCAATCCATGAGAATAAAAGAGGATGTTGATCAGCTACCAGGAATAAATATGTTTTATTTTTAATTTCACAGACTTGGGTCACTTGCTCCAAAATCTTAAAAGAGCTGAATGAGGAAATTTCTGATCCACTGAGGTTTATTTTTAATCTTGGAATAACAGAAAGATAACAGAAGAATAAAAGAATGATAATGCTGTGTGAATGTTTTCAAAGGCCAAACAGGACAAGATGTATAACTGTAGAACAATTTAGCCTGCAGGAAACATCAACCCTGGAGGAAATAGCACAAGAGCCTCTATCTGAAGTGCTTAATAAAAACATTAAAGGAGAGGAATACAATACTTAATGTCATTAGACCTTCTTGTGTAAAAAGAGTTTCTGTCAAATAAACCTGATATAATTTGAACAACAATGGTAAAGGCACAGATGAAACATTTTTTAAGGCATTTGACTGAACATCAGGAGACAGCTCTGCTTAAACAAACAGCACACAAGAACAAAACAGGACATAATATTAGAGAGAGAGCGAGAGAGAGAGAGAGAGAGAGAGAGAGAGAGAGAGAGATCGTCAGTCAAGACAGTTAGTCCAGGCCCATATATAAGCTTATGAACATGGAAGAACAGGCCATGGACTACAGAATCAGGAAGGGAAATCTGCAAGGGAGCTGCACCTTTGAAAACAATCTAGGGACCATCAGAGGAGAAAATATTGTCTTCCAGTAAAGTGCTGTGGGCAAAAGGGCAGTTCAGTCTTGGGATAAATGACTAGAATAAGCAATATGCAGCATTGGTACCATATGCATTTAAACCCTATGTATAATTCTAACGTCTACATTGTCTTGAAGAAAGGACTCTAAATAATTGCGAAGAATATATCAAGCAGTTTCAACATGATTTAAGAACTGGAATAAATGCTTCACAGTAAAAGACAAGGAGCTCCATTTGTTTAGTTTTTCAAAAGACAAATAAAGAAAGGACTTGATTATAGCAGATAAGGGAAGAACACTGCATTTCTGAAAGCATCTTTGTTCCTGTAGAAAGCTGCATCATAAGTATCAACATTTAGCACCCATTGTCAGATGAATTCTAAACAGATTAAAGGCCCAATTTCTTTTGTAGAAGGAGGGCAGTTAAACATCACAGCAATTTACCAAGGAAAGTAATAGATTGTCTTTTAATACTTTTACACCCAAGAATAGTTAAAACACAATCCCCAGAGAGAGGCCCCAGATTATTACATTTAACATGGGGCAAGTAGGAGAAAGTGGGAATAATCAGATAATGTGGCTGAGCAAGCTGGGTATGGTGAGGGTTTTTTTGGCCTTAAAATTCTCTGACATTTTGAAATCCTTACATGCCACTAATCACTCACTCAGGAAGAGAGCATATGACTGCAGACTCTCTTTGACTAGCAGGCATTTGTATTCCATTGAGTTACGCAACAGATCAGGAGTCATGCTTCTTGCCTTTTATTCCCGATCCTGCCACTTGTCTGTTGGATAGCCTTTGGCAGGTTTTCCTCACAATTTATTAGTTGTGAAAGTCTGCAATTAATTAACTAAATAGTGCTAATACATCTCATTCTCCAAATAATAATTCTTTGTGATTTAGTTGCTTTTTTTTATATACATGTTTACTGTTAATTCACCAATACCCAAAATGCAAAGAAACTGAGGTGCAAGGAGTAGACTTACTCGTCCTTAAGACATCTTTAGCAGCAGCAAACTGGACACAGAAAATGACAATCACAGTCCCATGGTGAACTACTCTTTACAGAAACGCTTCCAAGTTAGTACCCTGAAAGGAACAATGGCACTCCTGGCAGGAGAGGATGGACAAGGTGACCTAATAGGTGTTTACTGTTTCTAACATCTATTATTCTCCGGAGTTTGTCCCAGTAGGGTAGATGCTTTTCATCCTTTTTCTACACAGCAGCAGTCCACCTTTGTGAGGAGGTAAAAAAAAAAACCTCCTTGGTTTTTAAGTCTCCTGCAAAAGACAACCTCATGCAGATTCAGCACTCAGAAAAAGGGCCCAGTTGGGCAGTTATAAACCTTAACAGTTACTTCCACAGTTACAGCCACAGTGAAAAAATACAGATAATCACAGCATGAACATTAGTCATGGATGGAAAGATCCCCAAATCCAAGTCAAGGCCTGAGAGTCATCTGCTGCTACCACAGCCCACACTGATCTGGACAGATTTCCCTACTGGAAATCTCCCCTCAAACCTTTACAGAATTCCCAATTCCATATATGGAAAGATCATTCTCTACTGAAAGGCAAACCTCTTTGCAAAGCAGCTCAATGACCAGAGCTGTAAAACTGTTTGTAATATCCTCATTTTGGAACAATTGTTTTAGGGGCCTTAATAATTACAGATCATAGAATCAACGAGGTTGGAAGAGACCTTCAAGATCATCGAGTCCAACCCTACAGCAGTTACTAGACCATGACACTAAGTGCCACATCCACTCGTCTTGAATCCCTCAAAGGATGGTGAATCCACCACCTCCCTGGGCAGCCCATTCCAATTGCCTGACCACTCTCTCCATAAAAAATCTCTTCCTAATATCCAACCTAAACCTCCCCTGGCAGAGCTTGAGTCTGTGCCTTCTTGTCCTACTGCGGTTTGCCTGCGGGAAGAGACCAACCCCCACCTGACTACAACCTCCTGTCAGGGAGTTGTAGCGGGTGATAAGGTCCCCCCTGAGCCTCCACTTCTCCAGGCTAAACAATCCCAACTCCCTTAGCCTCTCCTCATAGCACTTGTGCTCAAATCCCTTCACCAGCCTCATTGCTCTTCTCTGGACCCGCTCCAGCACCTCATACCCTTTTTGAACTGAGGGGCACAAAACTGCACTGTGTTCTCCCAGCTGCCCTCCTTGCAGTGTCCTTGCTCCCAGGCCCTGAGCTAACTCAAGCACAGCATAGCCACAGAGTTTCATGAGGAGGGGGAAGCTCAGCAGCATTGAGAAGCAGGTCAAGGGGTGTCCCAGGTGGATCTGAGCAGGGCAGCGTGACAGCTCTGCAAGTGGCTTGCTTGGTGGGCAGCCAGGGTGAGAGCCAGGAGTAGGATGGGCAGACGTATCGGCAATGCTGTGTCTGTCCTGTACCCTGAAAGCCCCAGCAGTGCCTCAGAAGAGGCCACATGGCACCAAATGTTCTTCTCTGTGTGGGCTCTGTTCAGCCCCTGGGGACCGTGCAATAAGAGGGTCCCAGAAAGGGAGCCCACAGGACATCCACATCGCCTCGGTCATGCGCAGTCCTTCAGTGGGGCAGGCACAGCCAGAGTCTACAGAGACACCCACAAGCCATCCCAGACACGGACATCCCTTGACATGCAGATAGTGCACTTGATCATCCCTGGACACAAAGATCCCACACAGGAGCATCACGCCTGGACATGCCCATCCTGAACAGGAAGACCTCAAAGGCACTCGAGCGCTTACCTCCTTGGACACACACAGCCCACACAGGAGGATCCCCACTGCTCTTGTACACGCACCCAGGCACGAGAAGGATGTGCACACCAGCTCCTGGCAATGCGCAGTTGTCGCACACATACCAACTCTGCCTTGCAATCCCAACCACTCCCACCCGTCGGGTCACCCACCCACAGCGTCACCCACCCACAGCTGTTGGACAGCAATGTACTCACCTGTGGGCCACTCATACCTCTGGGACTTGTGCCAAGAGACTCACTACTGGTACACAGGCACACCAGAGACATGCACACCCACTACGTGCTCATGCTACCTTTATTGTCAGGCCCATGCAGTGGCTGGTGTCCCCATGGGCTCTGGCCCTAAAATGCCGAGTCCATCGGCACGGCTCAGCAGTGTCGTCTGCGTGCACGACACAGTCTCCATGGCTAACGACCAACCCCAGCCCATAGGAATCAGCAACTGCCCAGTGGCTTCACCCATCCTGCTTCACTATCAGCATGTGCTGCTTGGTGAACTCCTCCACCAGCTCCCTCATCATCCTGGGATGGATCCCATCCAATCCCACAGACTTGTGAGGATCCAAGTGGCTAAGCAGATTACTCATCATTTCCTCTCACATTTCAGGGGGGCTATTTGGCTTCCTATCTCTGTCTATCAGCTCTAGAGGCCAGTTGTCCTGAGGACAACCTGTCCTACACTATTTAAAACCGAGGCAAAGAAGGTGTTAAGTACCTCAGCCTTTTCTTTGGAGTCACTCATCTTTTTTCCTCATCTTGGGCCACTTTGAGTGACCCAAGATGAGGAAAATGATGATGAAAGAAGCCAGCCTGTTTTGCAGTTCTCTGCAAACATCTGGGATTCATCTAGCCCTCCTTATTGTTCTTTTCACTTTAAGCAAATTCCTCAAATGTCGGCTGCCTACACACAGGAACACTCATTTTCATTCATATGGGCATTATTAGACCTCCTGCCAACATGGGGCACTCCAGCCTTTTATGAACACTTCTGTCTCTGCTCTCACAGCTCTTCCTAACAGACATCTCACTTCCACATCTACACACTGCTGCACAAACCTGTATGCCAAACCTCATACCAAACTGACTCTCTGCTGCCTTCCCCCTCAGCTGTGTACAAGCCTTCTGGAATACGACCTTGCTATGCAATACATGCAATGAAGGGGTTATGTGTATTGTGGCCTCTGATGGGTTAAGGCACACTGTAGTTAATAAGGCAAAGCAAATGGAATATCTAATTCAAAATACTACAGGGAGCCTAGAAATGGTGTAGCTGCACCAGCAAATATTTAAACATAAAATCCTCCATATTACATTGGATCAGCATCCTCTATCTGAAAACTGCCTCCTCAAACACCCAGGAAAGTCTAACTGCAGCTATGCAGTAATGCTCCCCTAAAACCATTTCACAGACTCCATTCCACACTGTGAGAGTCTGCATTCAGAAGCTAATGTATTATATATTTTATACATCATCAATAACTTTTCTTCTGTGAGTTTTTCCAGTCACAATAACATCCCATGGCAAGGATTTCCATTACTTTAATTACCATCATATTTCTTTTTGATTGTTCTGAAGCTTGCCCGGACTTTGTCTGTTGATGCCACTTACTCCCTCTATTCAAAAAGAAACTGAATGACCATACATTTTGATTCCTCTACCACAACACATGATTTTATGCACCACTGTCATATCCTTTCTCCATCAATTCTGTTATAAAGAGTCTGTGTGGCCACTCCTTGAATAGAAGTCTCTCATGACCTTTGATGATCTTTGTTACCCTTTTCCCCTTTCTGAGATTAAAAGGACAGGACGGCATTGTCCAGTGTGGTTTATTTAATGACATCTTTATATTTTCTGTTTTGTTCTTATTGCCTTCCTAATAATGTATAACAATAGCTGCATTTACTTGACCAATACTGATCACTGAGCAAATAGGTCAAATAATTCTTTACTAAAACATCACAATTGACTCATAGCCCATAATTCCAAATGCAGAATTGGGATTATTTTCCCTCCCTCCCAATATATGTATCTCATTTTGTGTTTACACACATTTAATGTAATCTGCCATTTATTTGCCCAGACATTTGGCATTACTAGGTCATCCTCTCCAGTTCAGCAGACAGTCCTCACCTGAATACTGTCATCTTCTCAGAAAAAAGGACTTCTCCATCCACATTCCTTTCCCTTCAAAATTCCACTAATGAATCTTCAGACCTCAGCATGGATACCAGAGGTCATCTCCACTGGGGCCCTCACATGGACTGTTTAGTCCTACATTCTGTTTATTACCTTCTGATCAGAGACCTTTTTTCTTTACCACTGCTTTTTCAATTCTTGAAGAGCCTTTTGAAAGGTAACCTCACTGAAAGACTTTTGAAAAGTAGACCACATTTACCAAAACTCTCTTGTCCACACACTTACTGAGGCCTCAATAAAACCAAGCTGCCCTGTCTGTGACAGCCTAAGTACAATGTCAATACTATTCTTAAGTCCTTGGTACCACCATCAAAGTTCCGCTGATGTACTCCAAGTAAGTGGAGTCTATAGAATGGTTTTAGGGGAGTATTGCCACACAGTTGCTCTGTTAGACTTTCCTGGGTATTTGAGGAGGCAGTTTTCGGATGTAGGCCTTGGAGACGGCTCCCCACAACATCCTTCTTACTAAATTGGAGAGATAAGGACTTGATGTATGGACTGTGCAGTAGATGAGGAACTGGTTGGATGGTTGCATCCAGAGGGCTGTGGTCAACAGCTCAAGATCCAGATAAAGATCAGTGACAAGTGGCATTCTGCAGGAGTCTCTAGTGAGACTGGGACTGTTCAATATCTTCATAACTGACATAAAAAGTGGCATCAAGTACACCTTCGGCAAGTTTTCAGATGGCACCAATCTGAGTAGTGCAGTTGACACTTCTGAAGGATGAGATGCTATCTAGAAGGACCTGGACAAGCTCAAGAACTGTGTACACTGAAATCTCATGAAGTTTAGTAAGGCCAATTGCAAGGCTCTGGAACAGGTCCCAAAGAGGACCACAAAGATTATCAGAAGGCAAGAGCACCTCTCCTGTGAAGACAAGCTGGGAGAGTTGGGATTGTTCAGTCTGGAGAACAGATTGCCCTGCTGAGACCTCATTGTAGCCTTTCAGTACTTAGAGAGTACTTTCAAGAAAGGCAAGGACAAACTTTTTTGCAGGGTCTGTTGCAATAGGAAAAGGGTTAATGCATTTAAACCAAAAGAAGGTAGATTTAGACTAGATATAAGGAATAAATTTTTAGTGATGAGGCACTGGTACAGGTTGCCCAGAGAGGTGGTAGATGCCCCATCCCTGGAAACATTCAAAGTCAGGCTGGACTGGGCTCTGAGCAACCTGATCTAGTAGATGATGTCCCTGTTCATTACAGAAGGGTTGGACTAGATGACATTTAAAGCTCTTACAACCCAAACCATTCTACAATTTTTACCAAAAGGTATTATCATATAAAACAAGTCTTTCCTTTAAACTTCAGCTGCAAAACCAAAGGGGACACCAACACTTATTTGCCCCTCCTCTACTGGATGCACAGGCAAATCCACCCTCCAGAAGAAATGTGGAAACAGCTAGAATCAAGTTTTTAAAAACCATCTGTGATTTTCACACAGACCCAAAACTCCTAAGAAGGGATAGAAGTGATTTAGAAAATGCACTCAATGTCAAAACTGTCCTTTGAATTATTAATGCATAACTTTATGTGAAGCTCACAATGAGATGAAAGTTATTAACCTAATAAGTTATATGCATAATTAATTTATCCTATGATATATGATTTGTGAAGTTCTAACAAAATGTGTCACAGAGGTTGTAAACATGAAAACTAGCCTGAAGCCAGAAGAGCTAAGCACATGCAAATTTGAGTACATACAAGAAATATATATTAAGGAAAAAAAAGGAGGAGAGGAAGTGACAATGCTGCATTTCTATGTGGTGCAGTAATGTGCAGTTATGAATAACAGGAAGCAGGCTCAGACAAGGAGAGAGAAGCAGGCACACCGAACTCGGTTAAAGGAGAATGAAGGCATTCAGTGTTCTCCTTATCTCTGGTGAAGGCAACTACAGGACAAATCAGCCCTGGAATATAAACCAGGGAAATGGAATAAAGTGCTCAGCTCACAGTTTACCTGAAGCTGCGATGGAAGAACTTATTCTTAAATATGAGAACATCATATACTTTTCTTGAGCTTTTCTTTATAACTAATTTTAATATTGCAACTGATTAGCCATTAACCGGACAGAATAAATAAACTGGGCATCCCCAGTAACAGCTTCTACTTGAGAGAGATGACAAACACAGTAGTCTTGTCCTTTAGAAGTGACAAGTATCACGGTTTGTCAAACACTGGAGAAAGCTTTCCCCTTTGTTATAGGTGGTTTTCTTTACAATTCTTTACACCTTTGAGATGGGTGATATGGCAGTCCCTCCTTTGGGAGGCTACAACCAACATCCCATTTAGTCAGTAGCCATAAAGGGTTATACAGCAGCTACAGAAATCCAACTGTGGTCAAATCATCAGTACCAGAAGGACACACCTTAGTGTCTCCCTGGTCTTCTCAAGAAGAATTGTGGTTTTAAAGACAGCCATAAAACAAGTAATAAGGGTGTGAACAGATCTTCTTAGTTAATTATCTGATTTGTTGGGAAGATGTCCTAGTGTTGCTAAAGTTTAAATGTAGACTTGAAATCCATGTCAGAGATGTGAGAGAGAACTGGCTCCCACATAAACCACAATAGTCACCTCTCCAACCCACTTAGATAACAGCCATATTGAGCTCATTTTAGCTAAAAACCTCCATGTACCAAGCCTCTCACAATCTGCTATACTTTTAAGTCAGCAGTTAACAATATAAGGGAAACCTTCTGTTTCCCCATTTTGCTGCCCATGTGAGAATCTTCCCAGAGACTGGGGAAAAGTTTGTCATCGGAGTCTGGTCCAGATTGTTCCAGTGATTTGTCCAATCCAGCTGCAAATATGAAAACAACTGTGCTGCCCTCCCAGCATTTCACAGCAATGTTTTAGTCACCTCAAATGTTCTGAATTCCACTGCCAGATCTTTTCTCTGACAAAAGTTCAGAAATCATCATCATACTTCACATCTGTTCAGGGCTTGAAACCCACCGGAGCACTTCACAAACAAAACCATATGAACACTGCAAGGCAGCTGAGAAGCAGGATCAGAATGATGTGGACCTGATCAGCCTTCTAAAAAAATCACTGGCTTCATTCCCTGTTGCTGCTGCTGCCTCATGTTGGCAAGTGCATGCAAAAGCAGATTGTCTGCCTACCTCCTGCCCCAATCAGGGGAACATCTTGCCTCTGGCTGGCATCTCACTGAATTCAGCTGTAGTGAAAAAGGGAAATCTCAAGGACAACCAATCCAGCCAGGATGTTCTGCCAAGGTTGCTGTTCCTAGCTGAGGAAATGGTCCTCTCCATTTTTTTCAGCTAGAAAGAGAATGCACATGCACACACACACACACCCATTATCCTAAAGCCCGCAGGTGCCAACAATCCAAATAAACGTAGAGCAATTAACAGAATTAACACAGCTTTAAATAGCTTGGCTCACCAGATGCAGACTCCTAGCAGGGTTCTATAAAATGTAAAGTTATTACAGATAAAACCATTAATCATCTGTTCAGAGACTTGTTCTAGATGAAAAACCCATTTCACTGAAAATGGCTAATAATCAGAAAAAAAGGCACAGATTTAACAGGAGTGATTATGCCGTTCTCAAACCCCATTTCCAAATGCCATTATTTTTCATCTCTGCCACCATTCTCAAACGTCTGTGTTCCCTCTTCTTGCTAACACTGATACAGTAAGAAAGCTCTGTAGGCATCACTCACAGCTACCTCTCAGCGTGCTAGAACTGACGCACCACTTTTCAGTCTCTTCCACTGTGGACAGCGACTTAATGGCTCACTGGCTTAGTGATTTGCACACTATGCATTACTGCTTCTGTGGATGCAGTTGTTACTATTCAAGTTGTGTGTCATCAGCCCCATGCAGCTCACAGATAACTGATGTTCTCCCTGATGTATTAAGTGCTCAAGTGCTAAGATTTGTGCTTAGGAACTAGGAGCATCTGAGTTTTCCCCCTTCTGGCAATGTGAAGCCACCAGTAGACACTCTGCGCAATATAGATAACAATCCTCCTGATATTCCCCTAAGACCCATTAAAATAAACATCATTTACTACATCTATGTTTAGATAGCTACAAACAGCAGGAGTAGTGGGCAGACCGTAACTCATCTTTAAGCTCTGATGTTACCATTTCTAACACTTCTACTTATGAAACTCTTACATAGCTCAAAGAGTACAAAACCTTGTGATAAGTAATTCAGAGCTTAAATTCCATATACCTATATTACTTCCATTGAATTGCTTAGGAATCTAGATGTGTACACTGTTAATTCTAACTAAACGGATTCTGGCTGTGCAGTTTGAAGGAAGAACAAACATAAAACAATCCCAAAGCACAAATATCCAGTGCAACAGACAGCATCAACAGAAGTAGACCAAAGCCTGAGAGAAGCAATGATAGAGAATTAAAACATAAAGACTTCCAGAGACAATACAAAATCTGGTGGTATCATATCAAGCCTGCTGCCTTTTCCATGCAGTTCAAGTAACAAATGTTGCCCATTAGTTTCCTGCCTCCTCCTGCACTCCTCACACTTGACAGATAGCTGGCTCACAGCTATGGAGGAGTGGTGGACCTGGGAGGAGACGTCCAGCCCACCCACTCAACATTCAAACCTCATCATCCTTTCCTGCCTCCCTTGCTGGCAGCTGCAGCAGCCTGGCTTTTTGTGCTGGGTAGCAGCAGCCCAGTTTTTCCCAATTGCTCACAATACAAATGCACACTTCATAGCAATAGTTTAGCTTTCAGGGTCAGTCAAGAAGATTTATATAGTGACTGCTGCTCCTGAAGAGATGACACTTCTCAGGCAGGTGAAAGTGCCTGGTTTATACACATGTACATAAACGGAACAGTCTCACAACTTATCCCTCTCATGTAATTTCATTAATATTAGCATATGGCAGGTCCTGACTCTCCAAAACTATTCTTGTCTTTCTATCTGAGGTATAAGATCAATCCTTAGTAACCTCTTTAGAGCAACAAAAGGAGCAACAAATAAAAACATATCTCCTATTTCTTCTCAGTGTTCATCTAGACCAAGAGTTCACTAAGCTCAGTGAACTACAAAGCCAAAAACAGCAAAAGAAGCTCACTTACTTTCATTGTAAGATGAGAACACCAGGCTTTGGATAGCCAAAGTTAAGATCACAGCATCCATTAGGATGGGACCACATTTGGCAAAGAGTATATGAAAAAGACAGCCAGAAATCCTTGCCACAGTAACTGCCATGAGTATCATCAGTACTCTGCTGATGACTTTGGACTTCGCTGTGTCTGTCTATCTATGTATCCTGTCTCAGTTTGCTCAGTCTTGAATGGGGATGGATTAGGTCACATACACGTGCAAGGATTGTTGTTTTAATATTTCCATTCTTTAGGACTAGGTTACCAATTAACTTTTTTATATGCACAAAACACAGGCTATATTGCTCCAATCCCCATTACATTTTCTGAATTTCCTGATAAGAATTATAGTTCTACGCCTGTAAACACTCTCATTTTCTGAACCACAGCACATGGCGTATCCCTTGCAGGTACAGAAGCTCAGCAGGAGTCAGGTTCATTATGTAGGAAAGAAAAGCCTGCTCCTAATGGTCCTGCTGCAAAGTAAGCACAGATGGCCACAGGACCAGGACTGAGGGTCACACATGGACAGCACAGTTAGGGTTCAGTGGAGTGCTCCATTCCTTCTCCAACACATCAGCCTGCTGGATACACTGCCCAGTGGTGACACCACCCACAGCTGCTAGTTTCCTCCCTAGATACCTGTTCCAGTGTCACCTGGAGAGAGTTAAGCTGGGTTACACTCCACTCAGCTCTACTCTGTGGATTCTCTTTAGCTTATAAGTATGGTGGCAGTATATAGTTCAAACAGCCCTGCAAAAATATGTCTCTTACACCTGCTGCATAGAAGTTTCAGTAGGTACATTTGCTTTTAAAGGTATGCTCAATCTACATATATAATTTATTAATCAGGCTTTGGCTATTAATTACTTTTCTAAACTTTCTAAGAGTGTGGTAACTTTAGAGGTACAATGCTACTGAACTGCTGATATGTGAATTATCCTTTAAATTAATCCCCAACAAAATGTGTGTACTGAGGCTGACCTAGAATGTTTAAAAGCTGCTGTCTGCCTACTGATAAGAGGTCCAGAGAACAAGATATTACATTGTAATAAATGTGATCTTAACTAGAACCTGCATTTGCTTAATCTGTGGACAGAGCTATGGGGGAAAAAAACAAACCAAATTTTACTTCTGGGTTCATTATGGCTGTAGGATTCTAGAGCCTCTGCTATATGAATTGCATTTAAGAAAGAATTTTAGGAGCCTAGTGGTTTTTTCAGTACACAGTTAATAGCATCTCCTTCACCTTCTGTATCAAAGTCAGCTAAAAATTCAGCTCCTGTCTTTGGATGCATAACTGGAAGATCATGTCCCATTCTGGTCAGACATGGAAGAAATCTCCTAAGATACACTGCCCTTATGATGCAATTCCTAATATCTTGAACTGTAATCCAACAGTCACAGCACAAAGCAAGGAAATGCCCATCAGACTCTGCTGACTTTCAAAAATGAGCTGCAACACTGACTGTTTTTTCAGGACTGAACTTCATTTGAACAGTCCTCCAGCCTCAATTTAGATTGCTAGGACACAGGGCCTGTTCTTTACTTCTCTTTTACTTCCTCACCTGAGCTGACACTCCAAAGAAAGGAGGGGGGTATTTGATACCCATCAGCAACAGTTCAGCTGGCAAGTTAAGACACATTTTTGATGTAACCTATATATGCCCCATGCGACCTTCTAAAGTTTGTTTTTCAAACTCATGCCCCTGTCAGCTTGATGGGCATGTATAAACAAATCAAGCATAGAACAACTAGAAATTGCTAACATTACTGGAAAAGAAGAAAATTCCCCAGAGAAACAAGGTTGCAGAACTTCTAGAGCACCTAGCATTCTCCATAACAGCATTAGGCAGTTGTGACTCTTACACAGTACTGAAGACATAACTTATCCCAGCCAGGACAAAGAGCAGAAGAAAGATAGGTACGAGGTCCCTCTTATCTATTGCTCTACCAGTGGCAGGTCATATGAGGCTGACCAAGACACACCATACCTGTGCTTCAATTGAAGCATTTGAAGGAAGAGGGTAATGACATTTACTCCCTTTGGCACTGTATTTTAGCTGATGGTTTGAGAGTAAACAAAATCTCAGAGGCTGCTTTGAAAACACTACCTACTGAACTCTTCATCTGAATGGTCCTATGAGGTAATATTATTAATATTAATACTATTATTTAATTATTATGAATTAGACTTTTAGTACATGTATCTGCTAATTATAGATTCATAGTGCAACAAATTCTGTACCATTGAATTTTCTGTGTGAGATCCTTGTCATACATGAGAATCATGATTTAGAAAATAAAGATACTAGGCACTATGCAAATATACTCCCAAACCAAATATATTCATTTGTCATTTAAAACTGAATGGAACACTCTTCTGGGAGCTCTCGGTCTGGGATATTCTGCTTTCTTGGTGTTCAGGAAGTGGGGCAAGTTAAGGGAATTCACTCAAAATGGTATTAAATGGGAAAAAGCTGAGAGACTACAGGAACAGCTAGGTTTGTTCCTCAACCCCTAGACACCTTCAGATGAATTAATGGCCAAAAGTTGACGTTATGTTACTGTACCATGAAATGCTTTCCTCTCTGCATGCTCACCCTCTGACCTTTCCTCTCCCATGGCTCACAGATACTGCACAGAAATCTGCATCCTCTCTCTTCCATTCTTCCTGGCTCACAGTATGGGCATAAACTGTGTGTTAGCAGGACTGCCAGGCACAAACATTATTCTTTTCTCCCATCCTTGCCAAATGATTCCCCTAAAAAAGCTAGTAGCAAAATCAGCTCAATCAAGTGCCTTCTCCAGAGAGTCTGACATTCATCACTCTGCTAAATGTTAGCAATGAAACGATGAACCATAGAAGACTTACTTGACTTATGCCTGGTTTGACATAAGTGGTATTATAAACTTTCTCCTACACTTGTATGGAGGGTAAATTTCACTCTAGTAGTTGTTCCTGTGGAAAGAGGCTGGCACATCCAATCTTTTATGGTTATAGGATGGTAAACCTATAGGCAAGGAAAACAAGGGAGGCACAATGTCACTCCTGGCAGCATAGCAGAGGTCTGGCAGGGCAACGTAAGTTCTGCTAGTAAGATAAAAATGTTTGGTTTTAAATAGCCCTCCTCAAAATGTTGCTTCTTTTTCAATGCTGTCAAAAAGTCCAGCAACAGGCATTTCAGCTTTCAGATGCACAGTTCAGAGTGCCTCTTGCTCAGCTTGGCTTCATGCCATGTCACACACTCACATCAGAAAGCAAAAGCTATTGTTCACTGTGTGCCACAAAGTCTTTAAGGATTTTTGTCCGAGCATTCAATACATGTTGGCGGTCAGCAGGTAGCCTGGGAAATGTTTGACTGACCAACCATATATTCCCTCTGACTCTGAGCTAATATAGAAATAGCAAATGCAAACCAAACCCAGGGTCTAAGCTTACATCTTACTCAATGAGAAAAAACTATCACCTTTTTCTGCCAGACCTATGGTGGTGACTATCGCCGTTTCTACATGACGACAGATCATGGGAATGCTGCTGGACTTATGGTGGTGACTATCTCTGCTGCACCATCCCAAATCTTGCTGGCTTCCCTATTTTTCTAACTTTCCTATGGTACCTTCTCTCTCCTCCCTGGGTAACCAGTAATAAAGTCTCACTCCCTAATGGTATTTTGACCTCGTTTGTGTTTCATTCACATTGGGGGAATCAATTGAACACTCTCGAGTCTTATCGGACCAGGACAGGCAGTTAGTGCCATTCACGTGATAATTTCCCCCACAGAGCATCAGCGAAATTCTCCGCACTGTTGATTCCTGACTCTCCTCTTATGCTTTCCTGGGGCTTTGTTAAACTACTCATGTGGAAGGAGATCTTGGGCATCCAAAAGCTTTTGGCCTATCTGGTCTCCCTGTTAGGGAGGGGCTCTTCAAATTGCAACTTCATCTGCACACTTCACACTTAGGCTGCTTTTCTCTGCCTCCAGTTTTAGGCTGCTTTCTATCTGCACCTTCAGCCTCCTCCCCAGTGTGACACTCCAATCAGAAAAATTCATCCCCAAACAGAAACCACATCATCACTACACATGAAAATAGTCCTGAAAAAGACCTGGCTTGCAGATAGCATCCAAGACATACATACAGCAACTGGACACACTCATGAACTATTTGGAAATCTGGCTTCTAGCAGTAAATTGCAGACAGAAATGATCTAAACTTTCACAGCTTTCTCCCATCACGGCCAGATGGTGCCTGACCTCTGCGATCATTTCTGCAATACTCCGCCCATATGCAAGCCTCACTGCTTCCATCAAGCTGTTAGTACCAATCAACATTTTTCAGAATTGAGATTTTAATAAAGCATTGATAGAAAAATGTGAAGATTTCATAAATTCTCACATGAACATCCATTCTCTAGGGACCACCTTAGGCTCTTCTAAAGCACCTCCATCAGTACCATTTAAGTACTGCTCCAAGTAAATCAAATCTGAATGTCTGGTTCCCTGATAAAGCCTAGGAAATATTCTGATTATCTCCCTTCCCTAGTGATTGGATATTGAAATTCCATTTTCCCCCTTTGCCTATACAGCTAAATTTCCCACCCTGCAACTCCCCATTTTCCCTCTTTGCCTGTACAGCTAAATTTCCCACCCTGCAACTCTCCATCCTTGATTACCAGAACCTCCTCCCCAAGGTCCTCCAGTACATGCAAAACAGTTGTTTGTTCTTACCTTTCTTGTCCTACCTCCTTGTGGCCATACTGGTGCCTCCAAAAACTATTAATGGCTCTTTTTCCCTTTCCACCTTCAGGCAGTGCTTCTCCCTGTTTAGCCAATCCTTATCTCTCAAAGCACTGTCACACCTCCCCTGACGCTCATTAAAAATAATAATAAATCTGCTCAATTGTCTCAAAATGAGCTCCTGTATCATCTCCTATCCCATCTCTATACCTGGTTTCCTCCACAATAGGAAATACACCAGCTTCCCCTAGATTTTCTCTAGAATTATTTTATACCAAGAATGAAGGTCCAAAAAGCCTTAGATTTTATGCAACATCCATGTTTCATGTCTGCGTACTGCCCTCACTGAATATTCTGTCTTTCGAAGTTTTCATGGAAAAAGTTACTTCTATTTTCCAGACTTGTTCCCTCACCCTCAGGTATACTGCAACACTGCCAGGATGGCTGTGGAGAAATGTAAACCAAACAGTGCTACCAGATATTGGGAAATCTTTAATTCTGATGAAAATGGAAGAAAAATTCCAACCAGAACTACACATTCAACACTTGGATTTATGGTTTAATACATTACAGCTAACAACTTAATGGAATCTCTTAAATCAGCACCTGCAGCCACATGAAAGAGAGACAGAAGGATCTATTCTGTCGCTGAAGGAAGAACTATTAGGTCAAAAACTGTCTGACCTACAGAAAACATTACTTAGATATATTTAGATTAATTTTAGGAAATGTTATATAGATACTGCAGCAGAGAAGCAAGCCCTTAGTTCCTTGCCAGGAACACACACACACATTTCAATTCCTCCTAGTCAAGGCTTAGATTCTGACCACATGAAGTGTCTATCCTGCCAGAGCTGCCCCTCCTCCTACCACCAACCCCAGCTGAGTGGAGAAGTCCCTCCCAGCTGCAAAGGGGCAGAAGGGTCATTAGGCACTCTGCCCCTGCACTTCAGCACCTGCATGTAATCTCAGAGGAAGTGAGAAGGCAATGCTCCACTCAAGGAGCTCTCTTAGCTCCCACGTGAGCAGTTTGGTAGCTGTGCTCTGAGGCTGATGCAGTCCAGATGAAATACAAGAGAGTACAGGGCGAAGGCTGAAAGTTTCATCCCAAAGGCTGCATAAATCTCTTTGCCTTCCTAGGAAAGTGACACATCTCTAGAGGAAGTCTTCCATGAATGCAAAGGAGTAGGAATAGACAATTCTGCTTTAAGACATTCAAGAGATCAGTACAGGGCTCAGCAGGATGTTCTTCACCATTCCAACCAACAGTGCAATCCACTTCAGGGTGTGCTATGTCTCTGGGGACAGGCAATTACGTAGCTAGGACTTTGATAGAAAAGAAGAGCACTGCTCTACTAGAAAACATAAACTGAAAGGAACAATATTTGCTATTACAATCTATCCTACCCCTTCATCTAACTTTCTTAGCTTAGAATATTTTTCTTAAAACCTCAAGCTCTTCCAATTCTGGCTGATAAGAGACTAAGCATCCTTCCTGGCCACAGAGAAAAGGTTTTAAAACATAACCTATAGGGACTGACTTATGAAATACAGTGCCATGCTATGCAGAAAGCCAAGTAAAGTTCCCTATAGCTGGTTCCAGAACCAGGCACACAAGCACTGCATTACCCCAATTCTGCTTCTTCAAGGGTCAAAGGTGGCTGCCCCAGAGAGTCAGTCTGATCCCCATAGGTATTCTATCTTTCTTGAACCAGCTGAGGTTTCTTTCATACCATGCTGCATTGCATTGCACAGATGCACCCTGACATTTCAGAAATAAGCATAAAGAAAACACTCAAAAAACCCATCCTCTAATTCCAGATGGATGTCAGGTTGGTCCTGCTACCTTTGCCAGCAGTGTTTTCATCTCCAGCAAAGGAAGCAAGAGGAAACAAACCCTGGGAGGAATTTCACAAGGCAAACTATTTTCTGTTCAACTCAGCCAAAGCTGCAGTTTATGAAAGCACTGACTGCTTTGATGTCAGAGAGTAATTCACTACACAGTGAAAGCCCCTCTCAGACTGTGCAGGCTATTTATTCTGGTCACTCTGCTCTGTGTAGGCATTGGTGTTACAGCAGCACTTCTGGGCTTTGTCAGGATTCTGGCAGTCATCTAGGGATGCTCTTTCTCCACCAAGTGCAGCTCCCCATGCCTCTCACTTGCCAAAACTAGACAGTCAGCTTCCTTATGCGTCCTAGTGATACCTGCAGGAACTTATCCCATGGCCTAAGGGGTCTGAAGGAATGACAGAATGGAAACACAAAGTCCTAATTAGTAACACAGCTTTCCTTTAGAAATATTAGATTTCTCCATTCATCCCATTTCCAGGTATCTCCCCTGACAACCACACACTGCACTTATGTTCAGTGAATAGTGTGCACTGGATTTGTCATCAGAGGCCAGGCAAGGTATATTTTGAAAACATTTCACAGCAGCTGAAAGCATTCCTGGACCACTACTATAAGTAGGTTGCTTTTAAGCAGACTGTAGCTCTAAACCAGCCAGCACCAGCTTGTCTTTAAGTCAAGACATCTGCTCATATACGTCTCCTGCCTCTGCCTAGTCGAGTGAAGATTACAAAGCACATTCTGATTATGTTTTCTTCCTCTCAATCTTAAGTGGTTGCTTGGGTTTTTCTTCTCACAGAGTATTATGAGCCTGAGACAGCTATGTAAGCAGCTCTTAGCACATTGTGCAAGCTAATAGAATACAAATGATTATATAAATAATAAAGCTGCTGAAGATTTTCTTGTCACTGCTTTCTCTGCTCCATTGGCTTGACTTAGAGCACACGTAAAAATGGCCTCTGCTAAGTGTTAGGTTCATAGCACCCATAAATAAAATTAAGATCCTGATTTAAAGAGACACTAAGAAGCTGTATCTCCCCCTGATTTCAATCAAACTGGGATGCTCAGTGCCTAGGAAAATCCGGCCCAAGGTTCCACAGATGAAACCAGAAGGATATGATCTCTGTATGACAGTTTGTATTCAAGCAGGGCAGTTTCATTTCCTATATAAGATGCTCACATGCTCTTTTCAAGCATATGTGCATCCCCTTAACTAATCCAGAGGTCAGGAAGGAGAGCAGCTGGAGACTCTGAAAACCATCGCTCACATCAGAGGACTGGCACATAACATACAACCCCTGACACCATGAGTCGAGCGTCAGTAGGATGGGAACTTGTCAAAGCTGTTACAGCCACAGAACAACATCCAGCTCAGCATTGCTGCTTCCAAGACTCCTGTATGAAATCTCAGCTCTCCATTCCCTCTGATATTAAATGTTCATACAAAGAGGGTATTATGGCAACCCTCTGGGCTGCAAATAAAATTAGATCTACCCAGCCGCATGCTGTGAAAAACAGTATTAGTACGGAATCAGAACCTTACGGAGAAAACTCTTGAAAGAAATTTATTTCAGACTAGCTAGGAAGCTGACTGACAAACTTAAGCTTGTTTTTCAGTAAGCTTTGTATAACACATTTTGGAGACATCAATATCTACATCACCATTAATAACAGTAATCATCACAAATTATATTAGAAAAGACAGGAAAGAAGACAAAATGACTGCAATGGCAAGGCATATAACATCTGAAACTGTACCAAGTTTGGGATTTGGCCTCAGACTCGACCCTCTTCTCCCTGTCCCCACCCAAGTAACACTATTCTTGTTCCTGCTGCTGGACAGGCAGTCCAATCTCTATTACCCTTGTGTGAATTTTCCCAAAGTTGTGGATTAACTACATGACAAGTGCAGCCACACAGAGTAAGACACCATGGTTTTCAAAGCCAGCTAGCTCCTCCTGACCAATGAAGCCACTCAACTACACAGACTTACCAACACAGCACACTTCAAGTCCACATGCCACATTATTGCCACACCTCCATTACACTCATGCTGCATTCTGCTTGCATAATTTACACTTTTTATGCTACCTTCAACTTTTCATTTTTCTGGTTTATCCTAATTCTGTACTTACACAGAAAATTCAGAACTAACAATATTCCCTTAAAAATACCCTAAACAAACTCCTGATTACGACTTTTTCATCCAAAAGTGATACTTAATAATCAAAGGTTATTTATTTTTTATAATGGCTATTGCCTCAGTGCCTAGAAGATACTAATGCTTTCTTCTGAATGGCTAACAGCTTACAGAAGACACCTCAACAACTACCGTGGGTATTTTTTCTGCAATCTGAGCACTACAAGTCTGATTCTGTGCCTAAGTTCATGAGTTTTCCAGCCTTCTGTCCATCTGAATGGCAAGTTTATCCTTACAGAGCTGTTGCAGTATAAAATTCAGCATCAGGGAAAGACATTGAGTGTGTAATGAAAGGCAGGAAAGAGCGATGTCTTTAAGAAACCAAAAGTGCAGAAAAAAAGAATTAATTTGAAACAGTTACCTCTTTGAGGCAGCCCATGAAGTTGTTGCTTACTGGAGAGCCAGGTAAATCAGCAGTACTGGGGCTCCCTCCCACATAAAAGAAGTCATCCGAGCCCAGCATGGTGTAGTCCTCCTGTGTGTAGCCAGTGGTGGTAAGGATGCCATCCACAGAGATTGTCACCTGTTTGAGGGACACAACGGACAAAGAAAATCCCAGCAATGACCTTACAATCCTGAACAGATCAACTTACCTCCCCTACAATTTTATGTAAGTTTTATTAAGGATTTTGTTGAGATTTGGTATGCATATTTTTTTAGTTCAGTCAAGCTCTATTTTCTGGTCTGATTCACCCACAATAGAAATGCTCCAGCATCTGCTTCTCTCCTTTCTGGTGCATCAGCACTCTCAGGCTGACCCAGCAGTCTACTCATCCAGATGCTTTCCATCTATTCAGGCCAGAAAATGGAACTGTCCTTGAAAGAGATTTCTCATATTAGCTGATTTTATGATTAATTAGAAT
Source organism: Acanthisitta chloris (assembly GCF_000695815.1). Lineage (NCBI taxonomy): Eukaryota > Metazoa > Chordata > Aves > Passeriformes > Acanthisittidae > Acanthisitta > Acanthisitta chloris. The sequence continues at coordinate 86,886 of NW_008677424.1, forward strand.
TTATTTTAATGATTACAGTTAGTTATGGTTGTTAGTAAAAAAACAAAAAAACCACTAATGGAGACGAGGTTGGTATTTTTTATTTTTTATGTTTCTTTTGCTCACAGCACACTGACAGTCATGCATTCAGGGATGGGGGAGAGGGATCTCACTTTCAATACATTATGGATGTGCATGCCATGTACCTAGAGAGAGACACACCCACCACCCACCACCAAAAAAAGAAAATTAAAAAAAACCAACCAAACAAACTCATAACAAAAATTTAAGTAGGAAAGAAATCAAAATAAAATAAAACAAAATAAATCAACCACACACGAACACGTGTGATAGAAGCAGAGATGAGAAAGAAAGAAAGAAGACACAAAGCGTGCACACACTGCACTTCAACATGTCATGCCAATATATCTGAGGCCCAGAAAGATGACAGGAAAAAAAGAGAAAAGAGAGAGGGAGAAGGAAAGGGAGAGAAAACCATTTCACACTTGCATGCAATCAAAAATAAAAATACCAAACGAACTCCATAATAATAAAAAAACTCAAAACCAAACAGAAATGTCCCCAAAATCTCTAACCACAAACACATGGAGGGTGAAGGGTGACAGGAGAGGAAGGGAGAGGAGCAAGTGAATTTGATGTGTTTTTCTTAGATGCTGTTAGTGGTTTCAAGGGAAGATGGAGGAAAATAGATTGAGGCCAGGAGGAGACGGGCGAGTCACCAGACGTGGACATGCCATGCAGAGTGTGTACTGAAACAAACAACCGGCTGAGCTCCTGTCGGCCACGCAGGTAGAGGTCAGAGAGAGAGAGAGAAAGTGAGAGAGAGAGCAGGAGGGAGGAGGAGGAGAGAAAGCAGAGGGAGGGAAGTGGGGGAAAATTAGGAGAAAGAGGACAACTCTGGCCAGTTTGCCTGTAATAGCCATTGCCACAACAAAAGGATGAGACAAAAAAGAGAGCCTTCACCACCATGGACTAGAGGCCCTGCAATGGTTCTGATCTAGAAACGTTTAGAGTAAAAAACAAAACTTAAAAAGCAGAGGGGAAAAAAACCAGAATGAAAACAAAAGCAAAAGAGAAAAAGCTAAACTCAAAAGCAAGGGACAAAAAACCCAACAATTTATCACTGGAATGGATAAGAAGAACTAAAGACCAAGGTGAAGAAAACAATGAAAGAAATGTCCAAACCCCATTTCCAGAAGAGTTGTGTTAGTTGCTTTTATTGCTCATTTTTCTATTCAAAAAGAAGAAGAAAACAAACAAAAAGAAGGGGTGAAAAAAGTGTTTTAAATGAAATTAAAATTAAATTAAAGGAAGCAGTAAGTATAAAGGAGGGGGGAAAAAGAGGGGGTAGGGGAAGGAAAAGGCAGGAAACACACGGCAAACCCAAAAAAAGAGACAATAAGAATGATATCTACCAGACAATGTAGTTTGTTTACCATAGCGTGTCCAATGCCTGAGTGCTTTGCGGAAAAGGGGGAAGAAAGGAAATTAAAAAATCGTGAACAGAACGATTGTTAATTAAAATAACTAAAAGCAAAGATGAGTCGTTAGGGTGTTAGTACATTAGTTGGTTAGTAAAAATGACACATTGCATGAATGGTCTAGTGTTAGTTTTTCAAAAAAAGGCGTGGGGCACCTGAGACACACAAAGTGAGAGAGAGGACAATATGACCAGGACTCTATGGGGAACCATGCCACCTAGACTGTAAAGAAGGAGGCAGCTGCCTACTCTTCCCACCCTGGTATTAGTCATTAACTTCAACCCTCGTATACATTATCCAGAACCGAAGCAAAGTTAAAACAGTGCAATACTTACTCTTCAAATGCCCATCAAGGTGCTTCCCTCAAACAAGAACCTTATCCTCAGAGATGTACACACACAGTAAACAGTTTGCCCCTTCAGCACAAACCCAGCCATCACTCCCTTCTTCCACCCACCACCACCC
>NW_008677424.1:88846-109827 GCF_000695815.1 Acanthisitta chloris
CTCAAGTGTTACGGAGTATCACAAGCAGGCCAGTATTTCCTTTGGCTGGAGGATACAGATGATGATGAGTCCAAGACCCTGAGTCTTCCTTCCAAGTTTCCCAATCTGCAGGTTTCTTTACAGCAGCTGAGTTTGTGACTTTCAGGAGGAGCACACAACAATGCCTGTGCATGGCTCTTTGCCTGTAGCTCATTTCTGTCATCCAAGAGTTTAGGAATTGAACCTCTCCTACTGTAGGAAGACACGTGTCCAGGAATTGTGTAGAAAGAATTCTGTCACGTGTCAAGGTTGAAGATAGAAGATTGACAAGACTTAGTGTCTCTCCTGTTATACTACATCTATACTATGGAGGAGCTAGAAGAGTTTACCAATCAGTTGGGTTTAGCAGAACTTTGCAGATGCTTTGTTAACCCCTCACAAGGCATGCAGATGCCAACTGTTTGAACTTACATTGCTTCTTGTTTGGTTTTGAGCAGCTGAGGAACTCCAGATCTTTATAGCAGATTTTGCATTGTGACTAGCTTCAGCATTACTAGGGAAGGGCAAACTGTGGAGGCTCCCAGTCCTTGTTCCAGTGTGAGTGAAGTTGGCAAGAACTATCTGAAACTACACAAGCAAGATCTATGCTACCTCATGTAAAAACTATCTGCTGCAAACTTTAGAACTGTGCATTGACTAAGGAAGTAAGTCTGTGAAAACTTTGCAGCCTTGAGCATAAAGTCCCAAGGTTATTTGTCTATTGGAATGAAATAATAACACTACTCTGTACTTGGGTATGAGCACAAACTCCTGAATTCTTCATCAAGAAAGTCTCACTCACAGCAATATGTTGTGTTGGTAAATCCATTTTTACAAACAAGTGATTTGGAGTATGAGACAGGGGGAAGAGCATGCTAAAAATCAGAGTATCAGCAGCAGACCTGAAGATAGACATGGGAAGTCTGACCTTCAGTATCCTCTGCTCCTCCTCCTCCTCCCACCAGACCACACTGCCCCAAACATGCTCTGAAAGCCCTGGTAAAATACAGCCATGATCCTATTTCTAAGTAAAGGTTTCTCACAAGGCAGAAAGAGGACTTTGTTTTAACTGAAATAATAAGATAAGTAAACAAGGAGATTTGCTTTGACATTAACAATCACTACTCAAGGGAATCTGTGGGTTCACTTAGTTTGTCTCTAAGGAGATTAACTGCTGCAATAGTCATTTGATCTAAAAAAAAAGCAGCACTTAGTACTCTCCTAGCTTAGCTAAAAAACATTTAACAATTCCAAAAACTACTGGGTAAAAGTCCAGCTATTTAAAGTTCTGCTCTCATTCAAGAAATGGACAAAAAATATGTAAATCCTCCCCCCCATTCTCCCAGTCCCCAAAAAAGCTGAGGAAAAGCCTAGATGGCATCCTGAAGCTGCTGATAGTCTTAACTGCAACTGCTTTAGCTTTAGATCATATTCTTGGAATTTCTAAATTATTGTTTTTAAAGTTCATTTTCAAGAGAAATATATTTATCTCCAGTGCAGTATTTTCAGCCAGTTACAAGGAGGCTACTGATTCCCTTATAAAGATTCAACAGTCAGAGGAAATGTATTTTGTTGGGATTTTGTGTGTGTGCTTTTTTTGAGGGAGCATGAGCACAGCTGGAAACAAAACTTCCAAGTGAATTGTGTTATGCTGCAACATTACAGGTGAATCCATGTCAGGAAAGGCACAGAGTACATAATTTTTTACATACAAAATTACTTAGGTTATATAAAATTATACTGGATTACAACTTTCAGGACTATCAGGATTGCTTTACCTCAAAGCCTCATAATTCCAATTTCTGGGTAGTTGTAGGTCAATGTCTTAATTTTGAGACAGATCAGAAGTTAAAATGGAAGTACCCAGGGAAAAGATGACTAAAAAAACCATACAGCCTAATTGATATTTATTGTTTAAACTGTATTCTGTCATGTTTGTCTGTAGAATTGGACCCCAAGTCACCTCTGCTACTTCTTTTTAATTTGATTTTAAGACTGGCCTGTTTTGAAAAGAGCACAGCCATGTCATCAAAACATCCTCCCTCCTCCCTAGTCAAGTTGGATCCTTAAAGAATTCAGGATCACTTAAAACATCCATAGTGAATAGATCAGGAGGATAAAAAATTTGTAGTGTTGCTTAATTGGCAAGGGACTCAGCCACTTTCTAATAATTGCAAAAGCACTGCCCTGGTCTAACCAAAGATGAAAAGGCATAGACATATTTCCATTTTCTTGGTCCATTTCCACAAAACAGTTAAAAAAATCACTAGCTAAAAGGTTAGGAAAAGAGTATGACAGCTTCCCATCCACAGTTTTGTCTGTGACCCTTACTTTCTGTTTCTTCAAGATCCCAGCTAATCCTGGTATGAAGCAAAGATTCATTTTTCTTCTGGCACATTCTCTCAGCAAAACTGATTTCCAACAAAAATTATGATTAACTAAAATGGCCAGTAAGTTCTGCTGAGCTATTCAGAGAGCAGCCATTCTGAAACTGCCTAAAAATGTGAAAAAAAAAATCAAATAAAGCCATATATTCTGACCCTTGCAGACTGACAAACCTCAGTCAATTAGTACATCTCCCTCTACTGTACTGACAGGAAAGCTGGAACTAAATAGGATCATTAAGACACATCCATTGCATAAGAAATTAAGTTTGCATCCACATACAAACTTTTCCATAGTAAGAACCCTGCAGTCTCATGGAAGTTTGATGACAGATTTTCTGTGAAAGACCCAGATATCATAAGCATGTAGAAATACAGGGATTTACATGGGACAGATAAATAAAAATCTTCAGTCCCAAATCTTAATATTGAACAGAACAATATGAAATTCCCATAACAGTTAAATTATCAGCTAACATCTATTATTAGAGACTGTTTCTGATCCCTGGCACTGATTATCCTATATTCACAGACACATTTTATCTTAGCTACTGTAAAACATTACCAGAAAAGCTGTTTTTACAGCAAACTACATTGTATAAACTTACACAAAACTATTAAAGGTTGTTTTAATATTCACATTAATGAGAAAATAAACAAGTCATATTGCATTCACAAGCTGATTTTAACATCTTAGTTTACAAGCTATTTCTGCTGCCTCTACCAATCAGCAAGACACCAAATAGCTCCTATGCACTGTGTAAACCTCATTTATCATGCAGTGGATGGGCCTTAGTGACTTGATATATTTACGAGCTTTCAGAGCAAGGTTATTTAATTTTATCTTATCTATTTATGTCTGAATTTTTATTTCATGAGAAAGGCTTCAGGATTTTAAGACTAGCCTACTACCAAATACATCACCTGTTACAGTTGTCTGCTTGGAAAAGCAGCATGCAGATGTGCAAAATTACAGTAGTAAAATCAGAAAATTGTGGAATTGTAGGGTGCTGGATTGATGTGGGTTTGCTTGGGTTTTTTTGATCCTTCCACTTTTCCAGTCCTCACAGCCAACAGAAGAGTCTCATAGGCAGAGACACAAGAAATAAAGTAGAATCTTATTATAGAAAGAAGGGGAAAAAATCAAAAAGAAGAAAAGAAGAACAGAGAATCAAGAAGACTCAGAAAGACTCCAGCCAATTAATTCCAAAGCTATAAAGTTAAAATAATTACACATCACCAGCCTGCACACCTGCGCACTCACATGCACACACAAAAGAAAAGGAAAAGAAAAACAAAAGACTTCCAGAATTAGAAATGCGACATCATGGCAATGGTTAAACCAATTAACAAAACTGAAAGAAAAAAGAGAGAGGTGTAGAGCATTGGCTGTTGGAAAAAGACTCTGTTCTCACAGTAATTAAATGCAACAAGAATATTACTGATAAGATTGAATCATAATTAAGGAAATAATAAAATAAAACAGGGAGAACAGAAAAAGAAAAAAAGAAAAGGGAGATGAAAGTAACTGTTATGTCTCAAGTTTTTATTATTAAATCAAACTGAAAAAAAAACCCAGAAAATTAATAAAGTGAAGATGAAGATATTGCAGAGGGGATAAATTCCCATCAACTAATATTTTTTCACTGTTCTTTAGGTACCAAGATCCAGAATACGTGAAGAGACTCTAGCAATTCCACTGAGCTTCCCCATTCCTCCATTACTCTCTCCCATCTGCTGTCCCAGTAAAACTAAGCACAATTTTCTCCAGCAGTTTCTCCCCTTCACCATTACCTGCCGTAGGTTGCGTGTCACCTTAACGTCGTGCCACGCGTTGTCATTGAACTTGCCATTGACGGGCTCCACGATGGCCTCAAAGGCCCCAGACCCCAGGTTAATCACCAAGGAGACCGCGCCGTCCTTCAGGGCCAGGTTCACATAATCTGCCGACTTGCCGGTGTGCAGAATGAGCCCGTTGCGCTGCCACGTCTTGAAGGAGAGAGTGATCTCATCGCTGCTGCTCTGGATGGGGTTTTGTGACAGGTCATAGCAAAGGTATTCGGAACCACGGAAAGTGGCCATGTTCTCATCTCGCGCTGGAAAGAAAGGGAAACAAAAGAACTGTTCAGCAGTCAGCCAAAAAGAGATTTAAGGCTGCCATTAAATTTCTAAGCAACTCCACAGCACTGTTAACTATACAACTATATATCATGGCACGCTAATGATTGTACAGCTCCTTTTGTAATACGGCTATCAAGAGAATTAACTGCAGGGCCCTTGGTACCAACGAATTTCAGTAGTGTGCTTTCAGCTTCACTGCAGCACTGTCACCATAGGGACCACCCAACAGTATCAGTGGAGTCTAGTAAAAGCATATTTAAAGACTGTTGTAAGACACTTCACATCCTTTTTGGGAGAATGATGGAAAGCTATTCACAACATGAACACCACATATGTGCCATTAAAAAAAACCCCAACATTTACTAAAGATCAGTATTTAGATTCAGAACTAATGCCATCTGAACTTATGTTAACCCATCTGACATTCAATTTAAGACAGGCACCAGAATCCTGACAGACCTGCCCCTTTCTTTCAACTGAATGAGAGACCAAGCAGAGGAGACAGCCACATGAAGTGTCCTATACATTGCTTCTCTGAGAACATGAGGAAAGTCCACATAAAACAATTTGTCCACAAATGAGAAGCAATGTTGCTGGTAAACACATCTGAGACTTTGCCTGTCTGGTCACCCTATCCAGAAAATCTGTACTAGACAAGCACATCTTTTTTATACAGCAAAAATAAACATGGGGAAATTATTCACAGTATGCAACATAATTCCTCATTAAGAAAAAATAAGTCTTTTGTACAGTCAGGAAAACCACTGCACTAATTTCTTAGCAACTGGAGGCAGCACTTGAATACCATAAAGATCCTTTGTGTGAGCTAGAAGTCTGTTTTCAAGTATCTGGGGTTCCAGTCACCCAAAGACAGCTCTGTTGCCATATTGCACTTATGTGATTTGAGCCTGCTGTGTTTTGTCCAGTAGAACAAATGCAGGACGGTGATAGGAAAGCTTGCAAGAGGGCTATCTGTAACCCATTCCTACCAGTGCCATCTGGGGGAAAATGGTACTTACAATTCAGTCTGCATATATCCCCCCACTCCAAATCACAGGACCTTTCTGAGTCCCAGCTGTGAAAGCAAGTCTGAGCAGTAGATGGTACAAGCAGTCAAGCTATCATTGTTTACGAGCCACTGCATAAGGCAAGTGCTGGTGCTATTTCCATTGACATTAATAGTAGTTTTCTGCTTCATTTTGTCTCATTTAGTAATCCTAATACATATTAGCCAGAGTTTATTAGTACAAGACAGAAGGGAAAACACTTGTTGTCATAGCCGTTCTTGAAAAATAACTACATGGTAAAATCTGTGGCCTCACAGCATAAAACACTGGTGCCAAAACAGCACAATGTTGCAACATGTACATATATCATCCTCAAGTGACAGGTCTGCTTTAAGCAGAGACTTTTGCAGTAACACAGAATGAACTCATTAAAAAAATCTAGGCACTTTGAAGGCAGCAGTAATGGGTGTGTGTACTTAAGTAAGCAAACCGTGTGTCTATATATTCCTGCAAGCAACCAGTAAGCCAAATTACTCCATGCAGCAGTACACATTGGGAGCCAAGTAGCTAAAAAGCAGCTTTTCAGAACAAGACCTGAGGGTTCCAGTGGACAAGCTGAGCACAAATCAGCAGTGCCTGCTCTTTCAGTGAAGGCCAGCTGCATCCATGGCTGTATTAGCAAGAACACAGCCAGCAAGACAAGGGAAGTGATTCTTCCGCTAATGGACACTTCTGAGACACCATCAGGAGTACTCTGTCCAGTAATGAACTGCCTTGTATAAAAATGGCTTCAACATACTGGAGCACGTACAGCAAATAGCTTCCACCACACTCAAGGGTAGGTGATGTGTATGGAGAGGCTGGGAGAACTGGATTTGTGCTGCCTCAAGGAGAGACAACTCAAGGTAAATCCTACTACTCTCAGCAATGACTTAATGGGAAAGCATATAGAAGCCAGGGCCAAATTCTTCTCAGAGGTCTGCAGAAGAATCATAGAATGTGATCATCAGAAGGATGAGAGGCAACAGATACAACTAGAATACAAGAAATTATCATGCTACACACAAAAAAACTGTTTCATCTTGACGATGGTCCAAGACTAGAAAGCATCCAAAGAGCCTGTGAAATCTCCCTTAGAAATACTAAAAGCTTGATTAGGCACAGTCCTGAACTGCCTGCTATAACTGGACCTTCTCTGACCTAGTGGTTGGACTACATGACCTCTGGTGGTCCCTTCCAAATTATTTGGTTCTGTGATTCTATTCTGAATACATTTAACTATCACCAAGGAGTATATCTGCTTGTATCAGTGTTAAACCAGCCTGAGCACAGTGGGCTGCTATTGATTGCAGTTCTGGAAGTAAGATCCAAACACTTAACAATCCTCTCCCACATTGATAATTCCTCTGCCTAGTCACTCCTGATCCATAGGAAGGGAATGTGTTACAATCAAGTTCAACACATGCTCCATGTACCAGCGGGTAATTCCCATCAAATAGCTGGTGTCTGAGGGTAGGAGTCAAACACAATCATTATGAATGAGCCTTTTCCCCACAGCTGTAGATGTGGAAAGCACTGAATACACCTTTGTCATCTTTGGGAGGAGGGGCACAGCAGGTTGATTGTTCACTCACTACAAGACATATTAATAGGGCTCATTTACACTTTCTCAACCATTTAAATGAAATCTCACTGGTCTACTCAGTACAAAGGAGAAGGCAAAGAGTAGATTAGAAATCTAAACAGTAATTTAAGGTGACCACCGCAGACTCATCAAAACAGAGCTCAGCAAATTCAGAGATATTACTCTTACTTGTACCAATGGTTTTAATAAAAGGTGCTATTAACACACCTCTGCATGCAACTACATCATCTACCTGTTTCCTCCAGGCATCTGCTGTTGACCCTTATCACAAATGAGATTCTAGACCTTATCCCATCTTTGTATCCTTCCTGTTTTGGGAGAATGTTACCTATTTCTGTTTCATATAATGTTATTGTTTTTTTCCCTTTCTCCTGTGGCTGCTCTGGATAAACATTCAAATTTACAGATCACCACACACTAAAATCTCTGTGGGGTTCACTGGGCAATCCAAATTCATGCCTGTCCACTCCATATCTCATAAGCACAACTCCCAAGGTCAACATACTCTCTAAAACTATATTCTCCAAATTGCTGATTCCTCAACAGTTTACCGGTGGCAATGTGGATGACAGGTTTACCAGTCTCATGAAAGGCTTCAGTGGTCGGAGTCCAATCTGTGCATTAAAGAGCCTGACCGCGTATTCTACAGCACAGTAGCCTGCCTCAGGCCACATAAAAGACTTTTTACCAAGCATGGCCTTTCCATGCTGTCCTAACTGTTAGCATGCTCTGACACACACTACTTATGGCCAAAAAGCCCATGAGAATTACCTGAGAGCATGGAGGGGGACAAGGGATACATGTTCTCTTCACAATGAATGAGGAAAAAAAGCTTTGAATAGGGTACAAGTCTCACTGTATTTCTATATGCTTTCAGGCACAGTCTGGTGATGCCTAGAAGACCAGAGAATGGTGAATTGCTTGTTATTTGTTAGCTCAAGACCCTTGTGCTGTACATTTTTGATGGTTCCACCAATTGCACTGCGATATTTATAGCTTCTATACTCTTAAAACAGTGATAGTGTACCAAGGAGCTTTTGCACAGCAACACAGCCAACCTAGAACAACTAAACTTAAGGCCCAACTCAGTCAACAGGAATTCTTCGTTTATGTTACATGAAGCAAAATCAAACCCTGATTTTTTTGAAACTGTATATAATAGGAGATATTTACTTGAACTGATGACGTAGTTGTTCAAGTGTGACAATGCAACTGCATAAAATAACATTTACTTAAAACAGCATTTGGGACATGTTTGAAAACTATTGATTTATACATGATTTTCAAGATTTAATTTTCAACTCAGTTAACACTAGACATATTTACAAAAATCAGAATCTGAAGGCAGGTTAGCACGTGTAAGCAATTAAATCTTCCATTTCACTAGTTAATATTAATCTAAACCCATTAGTTGCTTCCTAATTCACGTAAATAAATTCTCTCCTGTAGCTGGGATTTTCAAAGATCCAAGACCTGCACAAAATTCCACATTCAAAGTTAAACCCTTGACATATTCAAAGACTCATAGAAATCGCCAGAGTAGAAGCAAAACCCCAAATCTTCAAACTGACTAATACTGACCTTTTCCTTGAAAGAATGGAGTCACCCATTAGTTTAAATGAGGAAAATGTTACCTGTTTCTGACCAATCACTAGCAGACACACCTAGTGCATTGAGCATCAACCCCACCAACACCATCATTGCCAAGGCAGTTTGGAAAGTCTCAGACCTATACCTGTTCAAATTCTATAAACAGCCATCAGTACATACTGCAGGCTGATAGCAAGAACAGAAACAAAAGCACAGCAAAACAGTACCTAAACCAAGTTCCTGACTTCTCATCCCTGCAGAAACCCCAGAGCTTGCTGAGTGTTAGCTTTGCAGGAGACAGAGACCGAGGACCTTTCAATACAGTGTGTGGCTATCCTGCCTGTTTAGGAGAGCCAGATGGTAATTTTAACTTCAGTTTTTATGTGCAATGCTGTTGCTATGTGTTCCTGTCAAAACTCTTTCTACAAAGGAGGACTAAAACATTCAGAATTCACAGAATCACTAGGAGGTACAAAACCTTGGCATTTTGATTTATGTCTAAGGAAACCAACGTGCAGACATTTTAATGGATTTACTCATGGCCACCAAGAAAATCAATAGTAGAGGAAGAATTTTAGTTCAGGAGCTCATCTCCCCATCTTGGGCTCATTCCAGAGGTTCTCATGCATTTCTGGAGGGAAACCAACATCCTCTTTTTTTCCCCAGTCCTGTCAGGAGGTCACTCCAGCTAAGGTATGAAGCAAAGCAGCCTCCAAAGTTTCGGATGATGCATGAAAATAAATACTTCATGACTGAAGCTGAAAAGAGCAAACCCTATAAGCACTGATTCTGGTTAGGGGCATGAAGTATAATACTCAACAAAAGCAGCATCTCATGTGACAGGATTTCTGGCCTCAGACACAATTAAGAGGCATTTAGAAAAACATATAATGGGCAGTGACTTTCCTGAACTCTGCTCAAGAAGATTTCAAGTCACTGTCCTAAAACCAAGAGTCAGCTGCCCACCTTCTCACCTTCTGTGAAAACCCACTGCATTACAGGTGTACACTGAGGCAGTCCCTGTCTCACTGGGGTTTGGTCTACAGTCAATATCAGAGCATGTCTTCTGTTAGTGAAAAAGACACACTCTCTGTCTTGCTGCAAAATTAATAACCACTGCATTGTTCAGTGAGATTTACTTTACCCGAGTGGTTTGCTGTGCTTGGGACAGAAGAGCTGGTGCTGTCAGATAATCTGGGAATGGTCTAACACTGTCATGCATCAGGCTTCTGCCAAAGCAGCGTGCATTAAAGACAGAGGCAGCAGAGCATTTTGGTACTCCCTCGACCTTCTGCCAAATAGAGGTCAACGAGGAAAATAATATTTATAGGAACTTCTTCTCCCTAACATTTAACAGGTCTCTGTAACTTTGGAAAATCCTACAAGTATGCAACTTATCTTAAGAAAAAAATGCCTCCAAAGCTGGCCACTAACCACAGAATTGTTATCAAAATAGAGGACTACCACTGATCATGGCAGGAGGAAAAGTAAACAAAGCAACCAAAAAAAACATCAACCTCACCACAAATCCAGAACATCTGTGGAAAAGTATCAATGTAGTTCAAAGGTATTGTGAATAATTAAATTAGTACCTTAAAGTTATAAAGGTGTTATGAAATACAGCTATGCCGAAGGTCTAGTTGCACAGCGGTAAAAAAAAAGGCCAGAAGTTCTCACTATTGGCATCAGTCCTGCTGCTTGAATGATGGGCACTCCTCACCTGAGGACATGATTGTGTCATCAGTAGAGTACTACAACAGAGCTGTGAACTTACTACTGTGGCTCTGAATTCACTGCACTTGGGCATCAGATGTGCTTTCAGCAGCATGACATTTAACACAAGGAAATTATTGAATTTATTTCTGATGGGATGTCTGACTAACATCATGATCCTAGCAAGCACAACTGAACTGGGTGCTTCTGGGAAAAACTTTTGTGGCAATCTCCCTGTACTGCTGATTGTATAGCTGGGTATGGACCTGACTAACTATCTTTGTCCCAGTGTGTATATCTTTGCCTCCTTTCTATACTAAATCTTACACCATAAACAATAGACCTAACATTTTAAAATTCTAACTGAGGTGTAGGAATTTTTTGATCCAAGTCATAACAAAGTCTGAAAATAATAAATTCTGCATATGAACCATGTGAACTAAGCTGAAAGTAGACTTAGAAGCTGCTCTAGATGATGAGCCACAAGAGATCGAGGAGTCATCTCCCAAAGGATGGAGCAGAACTCCAGTCTGGGCAAACCTATATGAACTCTACCAGGAAGTAATTCTGTTCCAGGCAGGAAGGGTTGTCCTGGGAGCCATCTATAATAGCTATCATCCTCAATAGCATTACAGAACAACAAATGATTTATGTTTCAAGTCACTTTCACATGTCTCTGATATTCCCTCAGAGGTTAGGGGAGGAGAAACTGTACATCAAATGCCACAGAAAATAAGTCAGCCAACACCTCTGAAGGACAAAAAAAGGTGAACAATTTTCATCACCCTCCAAAACAGTTGTCCAGTGCTGAAATCTTAATGAAAGCCCTCAGATGCAGCCAAAGCAGCTCACCCAGATCTATGTTATTAAAACAAAGCTGGATAGTTTAGTAACAATCAGGCTATTATTTTAAAGAGATGGTGACAGAGTCCAGTAATAGCTAAACAGCAGATTACTGCATCCTCCATTAAGTTGTCCAAATCCTTTTGTTGCATTCTTCCTTTCTAGCCTTTGAACAGGAAAACTAAGACATCCAAACAGTTGGCTTTTTGTAGTCTAATCTTTCTTCACACCACCTGATTGAATCAATGACACCACTCATCAAACCCTCTTATAAGGTCCCATGCTTTCTCCCTCACAAACATACTTTTGTCCTCTCAGTGGTCAAAAGCAAATATTGGTTTTAAAAGTCTTACAGAGCTTATTTAATTATTTACATACATCAGAAATAGTGAGCAAAACATTCTTCAGTGCATGAAACACATTCCAAGCATCACCAACAGTGATACCGATACATGGAAGCTTTGAAAACCGTATCATATCCTGCATTTACACTCCACAAACTGTAAAGTAAGAACATGTAAGTCATCTTAACGCCACAATGAGGGGAGTGAACTGAGTGCATTGATAAAACCTTAGAAAAAATATTAATTCTAACCTCAAGGAAGTTATGGGAATAAATTTTCAGAAGAAAAAGAATTTTTGCCCTTGGGGGCAAAAAATGTCTGTAAAATCATAGAAAGATGTTATAATGGAGAAAATTAAGTGCTGAGCTGGAGTTCCATAGTAACAAGAGTAGTCTACCAAACGCTCACTAACTTGAAACTGTTCTGGGTAATGTTAGATTTTTAAAATATAGTGCCATTCATTGTTTCTTCAGGCCCTTCATTCTCACTATATACACATAACTTTTAACTTGGAAGCAAAGAATCAGCGTAACGACATGAGAAACAGTGTAGGTAAGAATCAGTGGAAGACAAATCTCTCACCACATTTAAGAGACGCAAAGAGCAATATTAGCCCAGAAGCCCATAGCAAAGGTGAGATGCACTCAACAGTCAGTGCTCTTCCAGTGCCAAACTCAAATCTTGCACATAGTGTAGCAGGTCTGATTTTATGCGAAAAGCTCTATCACCTCACCAGTCAGAGCAAAGGAAGCATTAATGTTACACCAGAGAACGTCAAGTGCCTAGCATGAATCATGCCCTCTGCTCCGTTATCTGCTGCTTTACACATTACCCTTTGAGTCTAAAGGAGAATGCTTGTTAAAAGGTCCTCAAATTTAAGCTCATAAGAGATCAAGGAGACTTGGCAATACAATGAATGTTCGAGTTTTTTTGTCAAACCTGACTAATCTATTATTTCCCTGCGCAGCAAAGCTCTTAATGAAAGCAGGCGGAAGAACTGCTTTCTCTAAAGATACTGCACAAAATCTCCAGAGCTGAAGGTTCCATCCCTGCTTACGGCTACCTGTGTCCTTGGATGATGCTCTTTGGGTTGGCTTCAACAGAGAGAAAAGGCTCTGACCCCTGTGACTGCAAACCATGCTTAAGAGGTCCAGAACTAGCCCTGCACAGTGACTTAGCTCACCTGATTAATTTGGACCATTGCACAGCAAAGACTGAGAGCAAAGGGAAGGAAGAGGCATGACAGTGCCTGAATCTTTAACCCAAAAAAGGAGAAATTACCCTGAGGCTCCTGATCTTAAAAATAGTTGACATGTACTAAATGTATAAAGCAGTTTCCATATATCATTTTCACCTAACAGTGATAGAGCTACTAGGCTGTTAGAAGCACGACTGTCTTAAATATCTGGAGCATGCACCTATTAAATATACACTTGAAGTTCATAATATCTAAACAAATAAATATTCACACAAATTAAAAGCTGTTTTGTTTCCCAATGCTGAAAATCTCTTCACTCAACAGTATATTGCTGTCCTTTAACAAAATCTCTTCTGAGAGGAAAAGAAAGTAAATCAGATATATCACACACAATCTCCTAGTTAGCTGACATATTTAGCATAGACAGAGATTATTTGAACCAAGATTTGTCAATGCAGGTTCCCTACTGACTCTCTAAACCACCTTTTCTGTCTTTTTCTGAAGGGAAGCAGAAGACAGAAGTGTCTGAAGAACTGAATACCACACAAAACAGCTGAAAAATGCAGTCATAAAAGTTTTTTAGCTAAAATGTTTTGATGACAAAGGTATTAGTACTACAATAATGAAAATGAATAAACAAGATGACATATGTCTATGAACAGTTATAGCATAAGGTTGGTAACATAATTTTTTTAATTGCTCACCAAAACTGATGTAAATGACAAACTAGAGGTGTGAAAGTCAGAACCCAAGAATTTTATCCTCGACTTTGCCACTGATTTACTGTGCAACCTGAGGCACTTAATTAACCTCAGCTGTCTCTATCTGTACTACAAAGATAACAAAAATATAGGTTAAGTCCTTGAGACCCATGGGAAAGGAATGCTCTATGAGTTTAATAAAACTTCTCTGCAAAACCAAGAAATGTTCTGCCTCTGTGAGGAGAAGCCACATGCCAATTCAGTGTATATGCAGTGTACAGAACATCCTGGGCAACCTCCTCTCCACCTATTTTCCACTGTTTGCTAAATATAAACAACTGCACTGGTACCAGTGCCTGACATTGCATTCTCTGCCAAAGAAACAATAAACTCCAGGTATTGGTCTGACTGTGGCACTATGTACTTAGAGCTATGCTTTTTATGTATTTTCTGATTAACTGGCTAAAGGGACTGAAAAAAAAATAATCCTGTGACAATGTCTTCCTTAACCCAAAATCAAATTTAACAATTTCCACTTACAATTCCTTAAAAATACATTTCCTAAAGAACTAGAGCTCCATTTTAGAATAAAAGCATGAAACATGTTTATTTTGAAATGAATTATGCTGAATAAATCAATTTTAAAAATAATTTTCCAGAAAGAATTTGATATAGTCAAATAAATTCATAATTTGTTTTGGCTGAACAAAGTATCCTTTTTCTTTTCATTTCTCTGAACAATTTTGCTACTCTCACTCCCAGCTCCAGAAAGTATAGAAAAAGCAAGGTGTTGCTACTAATTTTGTCAAGGGATACCATGGTGATGTGCTGGGCATAAGACCTCCTCTGGATTCCTCACTGCTAAGCACAGGTGAGGACAATTCCCATTGCTGCTGTATTTACTTTTTCTTACACTTTTATTTCACTGTGCATTTCTTATAGTTTTCTTATTTTCCTGGTGTATCACTCAAAAACATAAGAATGCCAGTCAGAACATACCACCCAGTAGAAACATTTCCTTACAGACTGAATGTTCAGCAAAGTGCAAACTGAGAAGAGAGAGGACATCGCAGCACCATGAACATAAAATTCAAGACCTAACATATTCATCATCCCTGCTCTCACAGAGGCATCTCTACTGCTGGGCTGCTACTCAGGCCACCTGCCCCTCTGCATAGTGCACGTGTGATAGTACAAGCAGGGCAAGAATGTACAAGCATACAGCTAAGCTCTTAATTCACCAGCTTTTTACCTTATGTATTATTGACCAAAAGTGCTGTTGTTTTATACAGACTATGTTTTTTACTTAAAAAAAACCGAAGCAACTTGCAGGCCAACAAGCAACATTATATTCATTCCCTAAGAGAGATTCACTGTTCTTCAGCAGCTGTAGGTACCCCAGTTGCAATTCCCCGTTTCACATTATCCTTACTCTTCTAGCCTAACAAAAATCAGAAGTCAAACACCAACTATCAATCTTGATACTAACTATTTAGATCTTTTTATTATTGGGTGCAGATTCAAGAGCACTAACATTCACCTAATAAAACAACGGTGCACTTGTGGCATTTTTTTTTATTACCATACTGAAGAAAAGGTCTTTCTGAAAGTTTCTGACCTTAAAAAAAAGCCATAGCATTAGGGAGAAGAACATTGGGTAGCTATCACAGTCTTCCCTACATGTGTGGTAGAATTAGTCCTGATAGGGGAAAAAAACATAGAGACTGTTGGTGGGAATCTTCCAAGCCTGATACAGGAATGAACAAAAATGATTTACCATGTGCTGGTTTGGGCTGAAGTAGAGTCAACTTTCTTAACAGAGGGTAGTATGGGGCCATGTTTTGGATTTGTGCAGAACACAGGGTTCATAATGTAGGGATGTTTTTGTTGTTGCTGAGCAGAACTTACACAGAGCCAAGGCCTTTGCTGTTTTCCGTACCGCCACGCTGGCAAGGAATTTGGGGGTGCATGGGAGATTGGGAGGAGACACAGCTGGGACAGGTGACCCAAACTGACCAAAGGCATATTCCATACCATAGGACATCATGCTCAGTATAGAAGGTGGGAGGAAGAAGGAAAAAGGGGGCGAGATTTGGAGTGATGGTGTTTGTCTTCCCAAGGAACTGTTAATGCATAATGGGGCCCTGCTGTCCTGGAGATGGCTGAACACCTCCTGCCTGTGAGAAGAAGTGAATTAATTCCTGTTTTGCTTTGCTCATGTGTGTGGATGTTGATTTCTCTATTAGACTGTTTTTATCTCAACCCATTAGTTTTTCTAGCTTTTACCCTTCTGATTCTCTCCCCCATCCCATTGGTGGGGGAGTGTGTGAGTGGCTATGTGGTTCTTGGTTGCTGACTGTGGTTAAACCCCGACAACACAAACCCTGAGAGAAAGCTGAAAAGTGCATTCAGAAGAAGAGCACACTTCAGGGGCCCAAGAGCAGGAGAAATCCCTGCTTACGTTGAAGGCACTATTTTAGAAATCGGCTGAAGCTCGCAGCGAGAGGGGCAGGAGGCAGAGGCAGCAGTGCCAGGGCTGTGTGCTGTGCCTGCCCGGCCGCAGCCTCCAGCAGGCATCACGAGTGCTGCTGCGCCGGGAGCGCCATGGGCAGCCTTCCAGAGGAACTGGGAGCTGGGAAATAGTTACCGCTAATCACTGTAATAACACAATAATGATCCACAAAATTATCCTTTTCAATACCAGCGAGTGGTATTGAAAGCCATGCCCATGGGAGAGGGGAGATGCGACGGAAGTGGAAAGCCAGTGAGATGGAAGAGCGATGAAAGGGGCGCAGAGCAGCGCATGAGAGGTATCAGAGACTGCAGGAACGTCAGCTCCGCGCGGCTTTGGCATTACTGGAGGGTGTGTACATGTGGAACCTCAGTACTGCCACGAATCAAAATACACTGCCAAACACTACTGCTGCCCTTCATTTATGCTCGTTGTGAGACATCATTAAGACCATTTATGGAAGGAGCAGTATCCAAACCCAATTTGCGGCAGAACGATTCTTCTCAAAACAAAGCCACAGGCAAGAGACTGTTACAAGCTGGCAGAGCAGCTTTGACCGGTAATTATTTAGGGGCAAAAATGTGCATTTGTATGCAATGAGAAACAGGATAGACTCCTGCTATGTCTATACAGCAGCAAGTTCCATGTGTGTTTACCAGGGACATGTATATGCAGATATAGGCAGGACGGTTGCACAGCACATTGCTGCGGAAAGGCTGGTAAAGTGCATCTGAACAAACACAATATATACACATATATACTTTGTTACAGCATGAAAGGAACCAGGAGTGAAGAGATTTACAGGAGAGCATGAAACACGCAGAAACAGCTTGGAGTGCCTGCACTTGCAAATGTGTAAGACATGGGAAAATTAACATCCTTATACAACTTACAGTGCACATCTGAGGGCAGGAATGAAATGCATCTCCCCCATATAATTTCAAGTCACCCACACGCGGATTTACACTCACACACACACACACACACGCGTAGACTAGAAAAATGAATGCGTGTGAGTCTTGCCCAGGTGTACATACTGGAGTGAAAGCACACAATCTCAGGGCATAAGCATAGGTGTCCATGGAGCACAAGCCTGGTGGAAGTGTACTGAACTCCAGCATTGCACACGGCGGCGAGAAGGAGGGTGTGCCAGTGTTTCTGGCGCATGCTCCAACTTCATCCTGGGCTTTTTCCCTTCCTGATTTAGGGTTTTTTTCTGCGGCAGAGCAGACTCGATGTCTACAGGGAAGGTGCTTAATGAGTCAAATCCAATCTCTCGAATGCCTTATCAGTTGTGGACAGGCCTGTTTCTGACAGCTGACCTTTCCCACTGCACGCTGCTGAATAACCCATACACCACAAACAATTAACACAATGCCGAAAACACAAAGCTGAAGGAAGGGAAGACTCTAGATCATTACAGACAGCACTACATCAGAAGGGAGAGAATGATACACATAAAAATGACACAAAGCATCTATAGAAGGGTTTCATTCCACCTTATTTTGCCACGCACACACTTTATTACTGTCTTTACAGCTTGGCTGTAGCAAAAGCTATGTGCAAAAACAAGGCCCACATAAAACAAGGAAGGAAAGCAGAGAGGACAGAGAACATTCTTATGAGGTATATAATGACATAAATCCCATGCACAAAAAATACATATCTAAATAAATACATACAAAACTGATAGAAAGAGCAAAGCTCCTTACTCGAAAACAAAAGCACGCAGAGCAGAGGTAAAGGCAAGTATCAGCCTGCCCTCCCATACCTCTGCCATTGTGGGACTAGCTCCTAAGAAAACACAGATTAATAAATACAATACAAGAACTAACCTGAATATGCCTTAATTAGAAACAGCAAAATACTAAAGCAGATGAAATAGCCCCTTCTAATAATGATAAGGAGAGTCATTCCATGAAGAGCACAAGTTCCAAGTAAGCATGAGACTGCTTCTCTTAGGAGGCACAAACACTTAAACATAAAGTGGACAGCCTGGTCAGTTGTCCAAGGCATTTGCTGCCCAGGAAAGACTCAGAGAAAATCTGCATGTTCTCAGCTCTGCTGCCAGCTCAGCACAAGGCTTGGGCAAACCATATACATTGCATTTTCTGAAATCTCTCTTTGGTATAATGAATGCTTTGCGATAGCTACATGCCACCAACATGCTTGAAGATCAAGACTTATGTATCTCAAATTTCAAGAGCAGATCCTAGACACACAGAATTCACGTGCTAATTTGAATAGATAGATATCCATCTTTTGTACGGTAGTCTCCCTGTATGTACAGAAGACCACGGCCTACCATTATCAACTGGGTTTTTACTACTGTTACATTGCAATAGCAGACTCTAAAAAGGACATGCTCTTCCATTTTAGTAACTCCTTACATGTTCAAAATAGGAGCTAGTTGACATCGAGGAAAGTTCACAGAATAAAGGTTTGCCAGAAGCTCCACAGGAGTCATCTGGACACAGCATCTAATTCATCTAGACACTTGTGGAAAACTAAGCATGCTTTTGAAGATTTTGCATGCAACCCAGACAAGACTGTGACATAGGAGTGGGTTAAGAGGTACAGAAAGTCATTTAAGGTCAGAGAGTGGGGGAAGCTCAACAGCAGTGCAATAAGTGTTTCAGTTTAGCATCTCTGCCTGGTAGAGATGCTGATGAACAGAAAAGGTACTTAGGCAAAAGTATTCCAGCTAATCACTGAAAGTATACAAGATATCTTCAAACCCCAACAAATCAAAAAAAGATTTTAAAAATAAGTGTTCTACTATGGTGGAGGTTTTTTGTATTCAAGTGAAAAAATTATATCATATTTGTAATTGTTTCTTAGCTATTCCCATGTGGTCTTTTGATATATATATAATACGCAGTTATTTCAATGCAATAAAAATTGATGCTTAGTATATACTGTAATTATCTTAAAATACTTATCAGCTCATCTGTTTTCATAAATTTCTGAAATTATCTATGCTATTTGGAAGAATAGATAGCAGCTATTCTATCAGTTCCTTCAAAATTAGTACCTTCATATCATCAATGAAATTACTTTCATATCTTGATGTGACAGCACCAAGAATGAGCACAGCTGCTTTCATTAGTTCAAGCTACTGGGTAGCACAATCTTATTAAAGCCTTGTACATGTTATCAAGACTGGATATCAACTAAAAACAATAAAAACAACAGCCAAACCAGTGCATCTCTTCAGTACTCTAAGCCAAACTCTGAACTCACCAGTCTTGATAAAAATAAGGAGCGATTTTACGGCAATCAGTGAAGGTATACTGCTGGATGTAAGACAGCGATCATGCTGGTATCTGTGTTCATGTTATTTTTCCTAAGCCTGTTGCTAGAAGGTCAGAACTGATGTAATTCTTACTCTTACAAGCAAAGCCCAGCTGCTATAAAAATGACTTTTCAAATCTCTCTGCAGGAAATGTGACACAGCCCTTGTGTTACAACTACCATTGAAAAACGTGTGTTCCTCTTTCACTTCAGAAAGGTGCTGCCATTATTTTCCTGGAAATTAGTTTGCCCTGGAGGGTCTTGATTTCTGTGATTTTAGGGTTTGGGACTTTTCTAATAGCAAAGATTCGTATTATAATTTAAACACAAGGGGTATTTGCAAATTTATAAGTGTTTTTTCAACTCCTGTTTTACTGAAGTGTTGTCCCTCTTTTCCTCAACACTAGCAGCACCTCCATTAACCCACCACCACTGCGGTGTTGTCATTTTGGAACTGAAAGTCAGTCATAGGTTTTGGGAAGGAGGGATGGCAGTTTTGGTCAAACCCTAATGTATTCTTGTATGTGGCCAGTGTGAGGGATCATTGAAACCCCTGCTACGTGAAAAGCATCACTGTTTTTACAATACAAGACAATCCTTAAAATGGACTCTGCCAATTTGTAAACACCAGAGCCTCCAGGTTAATTGTCTCTTGACAGCTATCTGGTCAAATGTGCTCACTTCCAATAAAAATAAGCAGATTCTTTTTTTCCCCTTGTAACTTCTAGGTCTGCTAATACTTCATGAAGCCACAGAGAAGCTGGAACATCTTTTCAGCATACTAAGTTCTACCCATATCTTCATGATGCCATGATCTCCTCTGGGGCTGCTGAAGAAGGACTGTTGGC
The DNA here is from genome assembly GCF_000695815.1 of Acanthisitta chloris. Classification (NCBI taxonomy): domain Eukaryota; kingdom Metazoa; phylum Chordata; class Aves; order Passeriformes; family Acanthisittidae; genus Acanthisitta; species Acanthisitta chloris. Next base: position 109,065 of record NW_008677424.1, read on the forward strand.
AGAATTTGGCCTTCACATTGTAATTTTAAAAGCTATTCTGTTAAAACATGTCAAAACAAGGTATAACTTATTTTCTCAGAACTCTGTTGGTTCTACAGAGCTAAGAAAAATAAGAGGAAAAAAATTATATATAATTGTATTCATTTATATAATTGATTTATCTATCTATACATATATATATAGTTTTGTCTTTACACTCAGATAACTGGACCCTAAAATGCAAAGAGACACCATTAAATATTTTTTCCCAATTTCACACAACTTTTTCTTGCTTGTAGCTATACTTTAATCCCACAAAGAGAGTGAACAAAAGGAAATTGTGTAACAACTAGTCTGGGATGATACAGGAGGAAGAGAACTCACTTCACATAGTACATACCAATACTGAAAGCTTTCATACAGTTACCTGACAACTTACAAAATTAAGCTTCACCATCTGCAGCCCATAGAGGATCAGAATTGTTGCTGATACTGTCTATACACATTTTTGGAGCATCGCTTTCCTGTTTCGTTGTCCTACAGATGACTTACTAGATTTCAAACTTCCATGATCTTCTTGGCTTAACCATACCATGATGCATAAATCATAAGCACTGGTGCCCTCCTGACAACCACTGCCTCCTTGAACAGCCTCCAGAATGAATGCTAGTTTAAAAAAAAAAAGTTCTCAAGCTGCAGAGATACCAGCACACAAATGTTAGTGCTGCCCTTCATATCACCTAGTAGAACAAGCTTGTTGGCCCATAAGGTTCTGTTTCTTGGG
>NW_008677424.1:109849-112677 GCF_000695815.1 Acanthisitta chloris
GAACTGAGGCTGTCCAGCCCCAAAAGACAGAAATGATCCTTGATGGGAACTGTAATTTTCCACCAACTACAATTTCTGATAGTCATGCAAGTGCCAGTCAGAACAGGCTGTGATGAAGGACACAGGCAGTGTGGACAGTCCTGCTTCTCCTTCAAGGTGTTGCAGCCCTGCAGGCTTGTGAGTCTTCAGACTCCTCCTGTGCCTGCTTTTGCACCTGCTATAACAAACGTACAGAAATTTTTCAAAAGCAGACTGTATCTTGTATGTACTGCTCTGCATCAACATTCCATTACCACTGAGGACTAAAATGCACTTGAGACATGGTCTTTCTTAGCTGCAAGGAGATTTTTAAAGGGGCAGAAAGATATTACAGCAACAGGGGAACTGGCTTTTGCACATCAAGCAGTGACCCTGACTGAGATGCTGGACATTCCTGTTTTTGTGCACCAGGAAAACATGTAGAGTACATCACATCAACTACTTCATGGTAGCTTGCCCACATGCATCACCTCAGCCTTCAGTAAATGCAAGGCAGCTCACACCTCAATGTGAATATACTGTTAGCTTGCTTTCCCTTAGAATTAAAAGTATACATGTGTTTATTTTTGAATAGGTAAATTCACAGGCTAATTTGCTTCAGAGTGACTTGTTATCATGGCAATAGTCTAAGTCAGCTACCTCCCTTCTAGCACCACCCACCTGGTATTATTTTAAATTCTTTCAGCATTCGTGTTTTTCAATGAACTGTCCTCAGACTCTTCCCAAGCTCCCTGGGTAGTGCTGGAGATGAACGCATCATTTCCTGGGTTGAACTTCAAATGTCAGTGGCTCCAGCCCTCCTTTCACTCCCTTGGTTGCATCTTCTGTGAAACACTAACTCATAAACACAATCCATAACCTGTAACATCTGAGTTTATCAGTTATTTCCCCACTGCTGCATCTGCCTGCCTGAACTGTTAAGCTTCCATCAGGATCAACATTACACCTCTGATAAAGGAATGTTTGTTTGCTAACTGCTTCATATTGATGTGTTTACACCGAACCCTAGCACAAAGGGAGAGGGAATAACAGATTAGGGACCAGTTCAAGCAGGTTATTTTTATAACACTTATAATATGTGTGTGGTAACAAACAGACTTCAGGGCTTAATTTCAATGGGCAGAATTACAATGGGAAGCACTTTTTTTTTACCATCTGGCATCATACCGTAGCAATCAGCTTTAAAGGCAGATACATGGAAAATAACTCATGCTTGATGTTCCTGCCTCATTCTAAATAAGTCAAAATCATTCTAAATAAGTCAAAATGCCCTTATGTAGTGGCCAATAAAAGCTCAGATTATGAAATCAACAGATGACCACAAGAAAGTATGCTCAGTAGATATTACAGCATCAACCTCAAAGCAGATTTTTCCAACCAATTTGTTGGATCTTACTAACAATCTGTTGGAGGTCTCTAACTTTGCCTTCTGCTCACTAGCATTCCTGTGGCCCACTCAGTGCAACAGGTCACCTGCTTGGAAACAGCCACATTACTGTGTGGGAGCAGATCACTGGACAGACAAGTTAAAAATGATCCACACCTGACAAATTTGTAGCACAAAACAAACAATATAACCCACTCACTGATTGTCTTAGCAGAAGCCAGCAACTGAATGAACTATGGATATTAAACTCCTCTCCAGAACAACTTTTTGAACGAGGCAAGGCTCTGATGTACACCCATTAGCCATCTCTATGGCATTTCAACCAAAGATAGCTCTGCTACCTTCAGACTCACCTCCTCTATCTAAGTCTTTTCTGTTTAGGCTGTTAATAATGGATAGGGAACATAAAAAACCAAAAGGTGAAGGAGACAGAAGAACAGAGTAGTGATGGAAGACATTTTAAAAGCCAAAAATGAGCCTGCCTTATCATCCTCAAGAAGGAGGAAGGGCTCCCTGTAGTAGTCAGGGTCTCTGTTGTTTCATATGTGACTATGCAACTTCACGTGTGCAAGCACACACACAGCTGGAGCCTCCTCTCTCTGGTGGAGCACACAGTGCCTCCAGGGCAGCTCTCATTAAATTGACATTACTGTCGCGCTGCATGTGGCCATTCAGTGTGTTCAGCAGAGCAGGCAGCCAGACGTGCAAGGATCCTGCGTGCACAAAGGTACAGCCGTGACAAATGCATGCCAAAGGTGGTTTGCTCCTGCACATGTGACATGTCTGCACATGCAGATACACACATACATGCACTCAGTTGCACAAGTGCTTTTGTACATTCATGCACAAGCAATGGCTATGTATTTACATGGGCTGGGCAAGGTTCCCTCTCCCTCCCTCTCTCTCTCTTTTCTTCATTGAATGAGAAAAGGCTGTCAGCAATTTCCTTCTGTCAACAGCTGGGAGACACTTTTCTGCAGTTAGCTGCAATTTGTTTCAATTATGTATATTAATCATAGCCTGCTCCTGATGGTATTCTTCATAAAAAAAATAAAAATAAAAATCAGAGCTTTACTTTTTAACAGGCTGTTTCCTCTCTCATGATGGCACATAATGACTGCATGTTTGGGGGGGAGATAAAAAAATGAAATGAAAACCCCAGACATTTCCATGTTTGCTTCTTTCATTTATAAGCACCATGGCTCAAGAAGCTTGCAGGGCATGCAATTGAAATGGGAGTCAGTGCACTGTCATTCCAATTGTGGAGAGAGAGCTCTGAACAGTGTTTATATCTAAAAATCTCCTAGCTTCAGAGAGGTGGATAGAATAATATCGGTTAAGGATTTTTGGACTCCAACTTACTTCCTTTGAAACCTAAAGCAGAAATCAGTTTCCTGCTGTT
>NW_008677424.1:112709-145201 GCF_000695815.1 Acanthisitta chloris
AATAGTGAAAAACTGGGAAACCCATAGCCACCCAAGAGCTACTCCCAAAGACTACTGGAACATAACCAAAGTATCAGTGAGGATGAATGGTATTTTACCACTCAACTGCACATCAAGATGTGATGCCTCAAAGTTGCCTATTTAATGTGTGAGTTCTAAGAGGACTTCTGAGGAACATGCTCTACATTTGCAGAGAAGCAGTAAATAAAATCGGGTACATAGGATGTATGCTGACATTTTGGAAATATTCTACTTAAATAAGTTCCTCTGCAGAGATATGATGGTGTGCCAGGGCATAAGCCAAAAGGATCTTTCATTCTTTCTCATTATCTGCTTTACTCTAGCATTTATTATCTTACTTGCTATTGTATTAAAGATTCCTCCCACACTCATTTGTCATTAATCACAGAAGGGCTAGCTAGCTTGGAGAACTTGTACTTGGGAGTCATTGTACAGATTTTACTCAGAGGTCTAAAAACATTCCTGGGAAACTTCTAGGATCCAATCAATGGGCACTTACTCCACAGCCCTGGAATTTTACATCAAAAATTATCAAAGTACCAAAAATATAGATTATGTGCAAGACAGGAACAATGCATTTTATTGAAAACTGGGTTAGAATAACAAGGCTGTACAAGAATAACAAGAGTCTGTAAGATCTGTACTGCTTAAAACTGTATTGGATTGAGTCCTTGCAAAACTTGCTTTCTAAGAATCTGCTTAGCTAGATTTGCTCACTCCATCACACTTACGGAAGAGAAGAATGATCCTATTGTAGGCCCATATGGCACAATGTGTATAATACATCACTGAGATAATTTAGGCCTACTCTTACCTTAAGATTTAATGCCACAGATAGCAATTGGGTGCACAAAAAAAATCCATCCAATATATCCCTCGTAATCACCATATCAACAATGGCAAAACAGTGAATGCAGATGTCATTGCCCTGGCAGAAAATACAACTTTACTGGTATGATGTTTTTATAAGGGTCCAGGCACACTAGCAAAAGAATTTATAAAGGACATCTGTATTCAAATGAGCTCTTCTCATGCCTAGGTCAATAAAACCACAGGCACATGCAAAGTCTCCAACAGGTTCTGCATCAGTCAGGTTTTCCAGGACACCAACATGAGACAGGGATGCTGTGGTGTGATCCTGGACATAGCTACAATGGTAGCTGCAGTAAGTAGGGACTGGGCAGCTGCCAGAGCTCTGCCATATCGTGCGATTAGGAACACACACTGCACAGATGGTGAACATTTTGTGGGAGAAGATGATGCTATAGCTCCTCTACCCATCAAATGCACGTCTGGACACTGGCAATCAGTGAAGGTCAATCCCATGGGTGCAGCTACACCCACATGACTATATGTCTACGAGGATTTCATGGTTCTTTGCACGAAGATGTGGAGGAAATAGGCTGTACTGAAAAGAGCATGCTTTTGCCTGCATGAACTCTATTCACAGAAAGCCCTTTGCTGATGTCAGAGCAGCCTTTGAGTCACAGCAATGAGTTTCACAGGCCTCAATTCATTCCAGCTAAAAGATAGGTATCTGAAAGTTCATTGCTCAGTTCAAAGCTGTATCTGCAGAGGGACAGGTCTTACACCCCTTTCAGTAGCACTTTCCTCTACATTTCTACCAAAAAGTTTCATTACATTGTGTTCTACTTGTCGAACTAAAACATAGCCCACAGAAATATGTTGGCAGAAGGCTCATCCAGCAAACTTGATCCTTACTAGACTTATATTGACATGTACAAACAGACAGAAGGGAGAAGAACTAGGAAGAACACCAGAAGTCTCAAAGGTGCAAAAAGCTTGGAGCTTCACAGAGCTCTCAGGCTTCAGACACAGCACTTTACAACACCAGGAACAAGAATTCCAGGATAATATGAGAGTCAGAGAACATGACAGAGAAAGCAAGAGAGAAAACAGGTGGGGAAAGGAGGAAAACAAGGAAGATAGAAAGAAAGAAATAGCAGAAAGCAAATAAGGGACAAGTGCAGACAACAGGCAGAAAAAGGAAAGAAAAAGGAGGAAAAGAAGAGGGAATGACAGAAAGTGATAGACAGAAGGGGAGAGAAATCTCTGCTGGTACAGTAACAAATAAATCCCTGCAGCATGACAGGCGTCTGCTGAAGCATTTCATTTCCCCGCAGCATAATGGTGTGTTATTGCCCATTATCTGTTCTGTCAGTGCCAGAGTCGATATTAAATGAGGGGCAGCTGCATTTAGCTGCCGTTTTTCAGCTGTCTCCCCGTTACCATGGGGACACGCTTGTTTTTTTGATGAACCTGGCTGCGAGCGGAGGGATGCATGCGCACGAGGGGGAGGCAGTAAGCACTGCAGAGCAGTGGGAGCAAAGGACCAAGAGAAACAGTGGAGGAACTCAAGCAAAGGGAGGGCAGGTCCCTCACACCCGTGTGAGCACCACAGAGACAGCCATTTCAAACACCCTGTTCATATGCAGAGGAGCCAATGGCCAAGCACATGCACAATGCTCTGACTTTCACGGGTTTCAGCAACTGCTCCTTCATCCCTCTGCCCTTCTCCTTTCGCTACACCCTCTGTTCCGTAACAACAGAAATCCTTCCCTCCTCTCTAGCTGCTCTATAGCAACAGCTATAAGACTATTGGAAGTAATGATTAACTAAGCTTCTCAAAGATCATGTAGCAGGCTGACAAGCATTAATATCCCTAAAATATTAATCAGGAACATGAAGCACAATGAGATGGAGTTTGCCCCTCTCTCCCACTCAGATATATGCAGCAAGCTGCTGGCACGCACAGGTGCTGAAACATAGAAAACTTCACTCACCATTTTCCTGCTTTAAGTATAAGGATGTTCCCTACAGGAAAATGAATGAGAGACAGCTGCATAGCAAACTGGAATCAAATGAAAAACATCTCATTTTCTTTTCTGACTTTTTAACACATGCCTTCCTTAAGGGAAAGGCACACTGGGCTCTCCCTTCACCATTTCCTTAACAGTGGTAACTCCAAACCTTACATCTAGCAGATTTGTATTTGATCTCTAACACTGTTGGCTTCAGACCCAACAGCAGCATACCTGCAGTGGTTGGGAGAGCACGTCTATTCTCTACTGGCATCCCAATCACACCAGTATGAGAAAAGTTGTCTGCTTGAAGCAATAACCACACACAGCACCAGAACTAAGCAGTTCCAACAGTATTTTCAATCTACCTATACTTAAGATAAGCTGTTCATCTCTCCCTGAGGGCCTTGTTTCTCTAAATAGCTCATGAATGGTTTTAGAAACACTGGAGAGACTGACATAGTATAAGTCAAATTGATAGACTTTACTTATACTAACAAATGCAATGGAGCCTGGGTGCACTCCCAGAATTTGAAACATGGTAGTTTGCAATTTTAAACTATTAGAACAGTCTCCAGTATCATTCTTCGCAATTCAACTAGCAGTCTTCAAAATAGTTTCTGAGCACGAGTTAGGAGTTAGCCCATGACCATTCCCAGTGCCCAGTTTGCGTACAACCATCTTGTTCTGCGTGTTTATGAGCATAGACAGCCCATGCTGCAATGGCCAGCCTCAATGCCAGGAGACATTTCCAACCATGCTCAGCTGATTAGTAGAGACACCCAGGCAGTCCAGCTTGGAGACAGCCAGGACCATACTTCGTGCAGTCCTGAACTACAAGGATAAAGGTCTTGCTGACATATCCTAACTCTGTCCACCCTCTCTGTCAAAGGGCTGACTTGCACAACTCTTACTTATCACACAGCTTGGATGTGGTCACAGAACAATGCAACCATAGCTTCTCTGTAAGCCACAGAATACTTGAAGTCATGTGTCTGCTGAGATATATTCTCCTAAACAGATAAATAGGAAAACAAGCCCAATAATCCCACTCAAGCTGACAAGGATAATGGGATGCCTAAGAAGAAAATCACAGCTTTAAAACACATACCAAGAGCACTTCTGGGGTCTCAAAATTCCCTAGCACTTCATAGGAATATTCTAAGGTCACACTCTGAGCTCACAGAAAGCCTCACCTCCACATCAACTATCACGATAACAAAAAGAATTGTTTAGTGAGTAATGTTTATGATTTAGGACAAAGATGCCCAGAGGACATTTACTCCTTGAAGGTGAATTTATGATGCAGAGATGGTGTCAGACACTGAGAGCTTTCAGCTTTCCAAAGAGCAGCTTGGTCTTTAGGTGTTGTTATCCACATTTGCCATGAATTCTGATTTACAGCTTTTCCAGTCCATCCCTGGATCATGTTTCTCAAAATGCAAACCTTACAGCTCACTTAAACTACCCCACTCTCTGTCCTGTCCCTTTGTCCCAAACCCCCAATTACCATGAAAAAAAGACAAACATCTTTGCCAGGAAGTTGCAAGCAGAAGATGCAAAGCTGCCCAGGCCCAATTCTGTTTTGTGATGGAGTGTCCCATCTCTTGCTATTTAATCTCAATGCACGTGAAATTGAAGTAACATACACTAACACAAAAGTAACACCAAGAAGCACAGCAACACTGAGTATTCTTAGCTTTTAAAATAGTAATTTGCTGTTTCTTTTTAGCTTAGATCAGCCTCTTTTCCATTTTTCCTCTCCTTTCCACACCCACTGCTCTCCCAGAGCTTTTCTTTGCATCTTCTCATTTATTTGTTCATGCCATCCAGCATCACCTATGGAATAAAACTACAATATTCAAACACTCAGGTAGGAAACTACTGTTTTAATTACTGTAAAACCTGAAGTCCCTTCCAATGCCCCCCTGCATTCTCTTCCAGTGACCCACAAGTATTGACAGTTTCACTACCTATGGAGCAGCCTTCTTCATGTATTCAATATATTTATTTTTCAGATGCCATTTAAAAGCCACTGTTTCTCAAGACCTGCCTAGCCCTCCCTCATGTTAAGAGACAGTAAAAACAAAGGGTCCCACTGCTTCATCTTATTAATATTTAAGTTAAGTCCTGATCTCCTAGTAGGAACATATCCATACCTTGTCATTTTCTCATTAGAGACCCTTACTCTGATGTTTTCCAGTTTGGGCCTTATGAAACTTGACAAAACATTTAAAAGTAGATTCTAAAGAAAGTCCTTGAGTGACATTTAATTGGAACAATGCTGTTGATCTTTCCCACAATTGACATCAGCTACCCTTCCACATCGTTATGGTAGTTGTCCAGAATAGCTCTTCATGTGTCTTTTCTTATCTTGCTGACTAGTGGTTTCTTTAAAATATCCGACTGTCCCATGTTTAAATAAAAGTTCTGCCCATATGGCTTATATGTTAGTCCTTCCTTTAGCTTCAGTCTACTCTCATAACCTTTTGCTTTTGAATATGGAACTATCTTAAGCACCACATTGAGCACCACACTGCAATTCAACTTGGAGGATCTCTTTTCTCTGGGGTATGCCTAAGTTCAGAGTCTCTGATCAAAGTCGTCTTTGTAGTCCAAGGGAATTTTGCAAACAGTAGTGGAAACAAACAGCTGATGTGCATGATTGAAAATATGAATGCTAATGAACTGCTTAGCCTGTTGGGTCAATGACACTAGTTTTGGGTTCAATGAGTCAGGAAAGCCGAAGGGAAGAGAGAAATATGCCATAATATTAAAGAGTTTTTTTTCATGTAATCTCTGGTCAGCAAAAGACTATGACAAGAGCATTGACAGCAGTTTGAGACAAATAGGAAAGCAAGAGGAAAATTATCCTGCAGAGCTCTTACAAAAAACTTCGTGGTCATTTCAAGGAGTTTCTAGAATTGTGCTGTCTGTGATTAGAATTAATTTATATGGTACAAACAAATTGTTTCCAGAACCTGCTAAACTGTCCGATTCAAGTTAAGGAATACTTAAGAAGAGCAAGGGAATTTGCAATTAATTCCCTTGACCACATTCCCCCCACCCAGCAACTCCATCGCATGAGAAACAGAACAAGACAACAAAACTGTAAAAGGAACCTAACAGCTAGATGCTAAAGACAGATCATATTTATTCAGCAACAGCTTTTAATCAAAAGTATTGATTTCTAACTCTCGGGAAGCTTTGTGGAAAGCCTTCTAGCAGACAAAACTAGCAGTTAAGTTTTGGGGACAGAAAGAAAGATATATCTATCATCGGATTTCTTTGCCTCTTTATTTTCTCCACTCTCTTTCCAAAGAACAATAGCCATAATTTTCATTTCTACAGCCTACTCTCTTGAGTCCAGTCAGTGAAAAATAGGTATCTCATGTTTGGCTCTACTCATTGGCACACAGGTAGTACAAGGCAACATAACTGATGATCAAATCTTCAGTGGCACTCACAGGCTGCCCCTTTAGCTCTACTATCAAGGGGCTGGTGTTCCTGGTGATGGTAATCCTATATCTGCTTTCTACTTTTGATGCAGGAATGGTGTATATCTCTTCCAACCATAGGTCTGTTCTTCAGTGGATCTAAACAAGATTCAGCTCTGAATATTTCAATACTCCAACAGAAGCTGGGACAGCTCAATTCATAAGAATGCAGAACCAAGGGGCAGAAATGTGAGAAGAATCACAGTATCACACCCAGCTTTCTATAAAAATGTGGCCTCGGTTTCAACTATTCAGGAACACACTTCAAACCTCAGTGGCCCTGGTGCTGAGCACTTCTCATGCCTTGCCTGTTTGTGGGTCATCAAGTCATTCAACTGCAAAGCTGGGAAGGAAAGTTGGGTCCTCCAGATGCAAACCTTTGGCACTGAAACCTCTCTTTTCCTATCTTTTCCTATTCCATAATGCCCCAGGAAGGGATATTATGTTTTGCAGAGTACTAAAACACAGACATGAGGAATTATAAGCAATGAAGTGAGTTTTCATGTCACAACAAACTTCATTAGCATAATTTCTAATTGTGACTGTTTAGAAGCCCCAAAAGAGCAAGAATAATTGCTTTACAGGCACAGCAATAAAAAGATGAGATTAGTCAATCCTCCATCCCCATAGCCTCCCTGCTCCCATACCCCCTCCCAACTGCTATGAAATCCTCTTCCTTTACTCTGCCAGTGGGAAGCAAGTGCAAGGGAACATATTCTACATGAAAAAAAGTGGGCATTTCTAGTGTGCCCAGAAATCTTCTACTTGTGACATCCTAACCCTAGCTGCCTTGAGTGGGACCTCACATAAAGCTTTGAGTGGCAGCATAAAACAAAGATAAAATTTGAAAACCAACTAGAACACAGCCTGTAAGAAAAGACAAGATGCTACTAAGCAGAGGGATAGGGAAACCTAGAAGTATTGAAATATATTCCACAGCACCACACTGTGAAAGGAACACATCATTTAGATACAAGTTTGCAATACAATTTCCACCGCTTTCAGTAAGAATGTAGAAGACATTTAGTGACTTTTCATGAACCATCACTTCCAAACCTGCCTCACAGATCTAAAGCACACATCAAGCAAGACTGAGCCCTTGTGACACAAAACCGGCCAGAGAATGATCTGGGGGGTGTTACAGAGACTGGAGCATAAAGAATTTCTTCCATTGTGGTGGCACAGGACAGGCTTGCAATGGGGACTTGCAAACAGCTCAGTTCTGTGGGGGCTTATGGACAGAGAGTCCTCTTTCCAGAATCCAATTCAATCATTATAAAGACATTGGTCCTTGCAACAGTGGCTCTTTTTGGGTACAGTGGCCAATTTTGGATATTACTGACTTACTTCCAAAGATCAAACACATAGGAGACTCAGCGCAGGGAATGTCCTGGTAAGAAAATAATTTTTAACAAGGACAAGTCAAGGTCCCAAGTACACTAATACACTGGGCTGGGGACTCCCCCCTCACTCCCTGCTCTCTCCCCAGCCAGCCCAACTCCCTCTCTGGAGCAGTGGGATGTGCCCTGACTGACCCTGCCCAGCCAGACCACAAACTGTCAGCCCCCATGGTGACTTGGCACAGTATACAATCTTTAGACACCAACTAGTACCATCCACAGCAAATCAAAAGCTGCTGTCCCAACAAACATGAAATGATGCAGCTATTCCAGCTACTGGCTTCAAAATACCCTTTTAATATGCACTAAACACATTCATTACAGCCCAGGGACAGCTGAAGCATTTTACCCCTCTCCTTCTGTCCTTCAACTCCTCCAAATCTTAAAAGAACATTTGTTTTCAAGCTGACTTGTCAATTAACTTCATCCACTCCCACAACTGTCTGCAGTTGCAGATTCAGATCAGGTCCAGAACTGTCACCACAACACAAGGAAAAGCACTTCTCTGCATTTAAACTGCATTTTACATAACTGGGAGATTAAAGCAGCCAGAGACTCTGGGGTTTAATTCAAACTTAGACTCTCAGGTGTGATTCTGTTTTGCTGCAGGTATTTTAATCTCCATTAGAGAGAGAAGAGGAACAGAATCTCACATGGTTTCATATGCATTTGTTTTGATTTTTATAGCTAGCAAAGAGCTATATTAATAGCACAGCAGGGGCTGAACTGAAACCAAAGACCTGGAAAATAAAATATTTTCAGTATTCATTATTTTAGTACTTGCAAATTCCAACAAGATGAGACTTCTATATGCTTATCATGAAAGAGAAAAAATAGGCATGGATTAAAATAGATTAAAAAAACCCAACTATTTATTTACAGTACATAAAGCTAATATATTTGCAAATTACAAAAGGCATTACCCTTGGAGTCCTTGGAGATTCTAACGTATTGGAACAAAAAGTAGGCATACCCAAATTAAATGCTCAAAGAAAAACTGGGCAATCAGATATGCAACTGCTAAAGGCCTGACACAGAGCAGAGCTCTGAAGGCCTAAGCCATTACTCCAAATCTCAGACATCTGAGTTCTTACAAAATGTCTGTCATGTCTCATGTTAAAACTGGCACAAACCTGAGGCATGAACATGGTTAAATCACTTATCATCTCTTTCTTAAAATTAAGATTCTGATATTGAGCCATTTAAAAGTAGTGTGAGATAAAATGCCCATAGAATTGCAAAGCAATAATATTGCCACTTATTTTTGCTTGGTATTAAACAAAACTCTCCAGCAACCACACACACGCTTGTTGGGGTCCTAATCCCAGAAGATGAGCAAGTGTCAAAACAAAGCCATAACAATCAGAGTCTTCTGTATCCCTCTTCCATTCCACTCTTGACTCTGCATCACTTGAGTAAATGAGGCTCATCTAAGCTAATTATAAAGAACAAAAATAAAACAGGAGTCCTTCAAACAACTAATCAGGAAAGCATTCAAGAAATACAGAGGAAAAGAGTTCCTTGAACTAAAAACAAAAGATTCAAATGCCCAATAATAAAGGGCTTCTCACTTTCAGTATGAAGAGCCTCTGCTGACCTTACAGACATAAATTTGGGGTGGAAGGTATGTAGGGCTTCATAGATAATGTCCTCTACCACCTTGCAGTGCCAAGCAAACACCCTCTACAGGCGCAGAGGCACTGGCATTGGATATTTAAAGCAGAGGGGTGATGATCACATACCAGATTTCATGGGGTTTTCAGTTTTCTCTTTGTACAAATCTGAATTTTGATTTCATTTTATATCAGAAATGAGTTGGTCACTGCTGTCCTAAGACAGCACTGTGACATTGTGAGACTGCAAAGGGAGAACCCACCCAGCTTAAAAAGGAAAAGGTGGGACTAGATGCAAAGCTTGGGTCACTCCAGACTGAAGAGACAGTGAGCCGTGAACGTGCATCTCATAGAGGAGTTTTCAGATGCTAGAATGAAACTCAGAAAAGCAACAGATCTGCTCAGGTCTCCCCATCAATGACCTTCAATACTTGTGCTCTTTCACCTACAGGGCAAGGATGATCTAAGAGCAGAGCTTAGGGAATTGCCCAGGCAGATTCATGTTGCTCTGCTACATATACCCTCGTAGTGTGGGACTGAGTCCTCTGCTCAAGGCACTGCCCCATGGCTGACCCTTTCACACTGCTCCTGTTGCTGCAGTGAACATGCCCACAGCCTTTGCAGGTCACCTAGTGCAAGAGAACACAGGTCTGAATGGCACCTCTGGGGGCTGAAGTTTCACTGCAGCTCTAAGAAAGGTGTTGTCAGGATAGTAACAGATCATGACCTCTCAAATACTCCCCCAAGTAGGAACACGCAGCATACCAAAGGGGTGGGGAGGAATCCTATTGCCACAGGCCAGTCAGTGTGCACTCTACATGTTCGAAATAACTGGCACACAAGCATTGAACAAAGCAAAGGTTTTGGTAAAGGCTTGAGCCTTTCAGGACTGGTCTGATACCTGACAACTTGTTTCATGTAAGTTCTAATTTCATAGAGAAGCTGCTATTTAAATGTCAAAAGTGGCAGCAAGTCTAGGACCATGGACAGAAGGATGTGGTAAGTCTGGCAAAGTGCATCTTCTACTGATGCCTTGTAACTACAGTAAATTTAGTTCCTACATGAACCAAACACAGGGATAACAAGGGCTAATCCTGCTATACAACCATAAATAAATAAACAAATATGACATCCAGTAACAGTTTTGCATAAAATGTGCTTAGTTGTGCATAAGATTATGCTACCAGTTGGTTAAGAAATCACAGTCTACTTCTCTATCAGACAACTGGTTAGTGATACAAGGTTGCTTGACTTGTTGCACAAGACAAACTGTGCATTAACACTTTGTCCTGATGATGTGGGAAACTAAAGGGGAAGGAATAAGCTGCAAGCATATTCTTATATAAGGTTTTTTTCCCAAAATATTCTGCTGAGGGTTAATAAAATTACTATTGTAAGGGGAAATGTAAAAAAATTAATATTTAATTCTGACAAACCCAAACTGAACCACTAATAAACAACAGTGAAAACTGGTCTTTTACAATGGCTCCGTGTCACCTCTGGGTAGAACAAAGCTCTGCATTGCAGTGGGCTTTTTCATTAAACAATTTAAGTCTCCACCATAAGGAAAGAACCATCTTTCAACTTTTTAATTGTTTCTACACAAAAACATACCCAGGTCTCTAACAGCAGCATAAATCTGTGTATTTGTGATGACCTGTCTACGAACCATATATAAACCAAGGCTTATTTGCCAAAAGAGTTTCATCAATAATTTCAAATCAACAAATGTCAACAACATTACAATTAATTTGCCAACAGAGAAATGGAGTGGGAAAATGTAATGAGCAAAGCATCCAGTTTCCCCATTCCCTCTGCTCCATATGGAGTGGTGTGGCTTGAAGCTAATGGAGAGACCTCCAAGATCAAGAGGGAATGGCTCCCTGTTGGGGTCTGTGAACGAGGCCCTTCTCCTCTAGTCCCTGCCCTTCAGACGGATTACAGCTTTTGCCATGGACAAATCATTTCAGCTTTTAATTCAGTCTCTCCTTTTGTAAAATAGGCCTAATAGTACTCACTTATCTACTTCACTAGGACGCTTCAAGGATTAAAATTGATGCGTCCCTGCCGAAGTAATGTGCTATAATTACCTTGTTAATGTGCCCTCTCTTGGATAGAATAAAAATTGCTTAGCTGCATGTCGCACGTCCCACACTGCCTGCCAACTGGCCCTGGGCAAGCTCAGGCAATTGGATGATGTTCCCTTGAGCCAGTTTCTCTTGTGCAGCTAAAGTGAAAAGAAAATGGCAGCCCTGCAGCAAAGGGCTGCAGCAAGTACACTGTACTTGAGAAAGTGGATTCAAAGTCACTAATTACGTAGAAGAGTGCTCCTTTACAGATCTGGGGGATGCAAAGGCTATTTTCTACCTACATTTGGGTGACAAAAAAGAACCCCAAACCTGTTGAAATCCTCCTTTTCAGTGAACTAGATCCTTCCCTGATGAAAGTAGTGAAGCAATTGTTCCTTTTTTTAAACCCATCTGCAATATGCACATCTCCACCTGTGCTCTGACCACTTCTCCCCTCCTGTATGATTCTTCCCAGCTAAGTGCCCCTTTTTCTTCAGCTGCTCTAACTTCTAAAAATGAGAATAATGTTACAAAATTATGCAACACTAAGGGGGTAGGTCTAAAATTTTCTCCACTTCAGAGAAAAGTACCCAGAAGTATCATTATTACAGATGTACCCTGGCAACTGCAAGTCTGTCTCTACTATCCAGAGATATGCATAGCTCCATCCGTTCCTACAGCAGAAACCAGCAAGGCTTGCAGGCAGGATATGTCCTTGTCCCTGCATTTGTATTTGCACTGCATTGCATTACCTCACTTCCAGCCAATCCAGCCCTCGCATGCCTCAACACTCTCCTCTCGCCTAGTGCATACTCACAGTCAGAGCAGCTGATTGCCATGGCAAACATGGGAGAGTACAGAAAATTATATGTAGCCAGCAATTAGCATTTGTGGAAACACAAATAAGAACAGCACAACTTAAGGGGTAGGCAAGAGCTTCACATGAGTATCTTCTGCCTTCAAAATTTAAAGAAGCACAGAGCACACTGAAAAGCAGAAAGTTATGTCCTGATAAACAGGTTTTCTGAGTTCACAGCCTGGTTACAATAATCAGGAATAAGGTGACCCTCCTGTCTCAGGAGAAAACACCTTGGAACAGCAATTCTGAACAGCAACACAAACAACAGTGTTGCAGACAGGTCAAGGTCTCTTAATTCACTACACCAGTGGGTACAAAGCCAAGATTGCAAGAACCAAACCCCACTCCTTGTGGGGAAATCTCAAACACCCACCCAGCCTCATACATGAGAATCCTTCCTAATCAACCCTTTCTCAGAGATCCCCAGTATTATCACTGCATGAGTCTTAGACGGCTTGCATTTCTTATAGATGTTATCTTACCTAAAGGAGTTTCTGCTCAAGTTACAGGGAATATTGCTACTCTATTCCTTTAAAAAATAAAGAGGCCGTTATAAATCTTCATAAAGTATTCAGCACACAACAATCCCTCAGCAATAATGACTCCACACATTTGCAGTGTGCACGTATTGTTTAAAGCACTACAGACATCTAGGACTGGTTTTCCTGCTGTTTCTCAAGGTGGTCAAAAAATGCAGGCAATACCAATGAGATGAAAGATGCAAGACTGTGACTCAGTTTTCTAGAATCATAGGTGTGCTGGGAACCAGTGAGGTCCTGAGATTGAACTCTGCAAAGAGCAACTTGCTGCTGAAACCAGCTCTGAAATGGCCAGAGGAAAGCTCAGCTGACAGAACTTCTATGACCTCTGTCTATCACAAAAGCTGTACTTTAACAAAGCCATCATACTGCACTGATCTGCAAACTCACTGCAGCATCCAGCTGCTCACACGGTCATCTCAGCCTGCCTCTGCCTCAGTACAAGTTGTCCTGATGAGCAGCCTGTGCTGCAGGAAAGAACAAGATTTCCAAGTAGTTGCACACAGGATTATTAATTGCTATGAAGATTTTACTCATAACCCACACTGTCTGTGTTGTGACATATGGCTGCTTTGCTGCCTCTGCTAGTAAATCTGGTACATTACAACATCCCCTGTGTGCCAAGTGTTTAGCAAACACACATGTTGGCAGCCAGAATATTCCTGGAAAGGACATGTGTCTTGAAATGAAGCTGTGCCAACTGCTGCTCCGTGTCATAACAGAGAAAGTGCCTGATACCCGAGTTCAGCAGTGCTGGTGCAGAGAATGACTGCCATCCAAAAAACAGAGCTGGAAATGTGCCATGGAAAACACAGGCAAATTAACAAATACATGTTTTTGAGTACATCTGCTTCAGAAGTATCTTCTGCTCTTTTCACATTTCACAGAAGAGATTTTCATCAACAGATACCTCAGAAATGTCTGGCCCAAGATCAAAGGGATAACAAAGGAAGTGTAACGAGGCAAAAAATGTCAAGTAATTTGTATAAGAATATTCAATTGCTGCCCAAAAGCCATGAATGCAGGTATCAGAGCCTCCCATAGTTCAGTGACCAGTATGGCATGTATATCTCTGTTATATACAGCTACCTAAAGACTAACACAAGCATAAGAAGCTGATGTCTAAGAGAACATAGAAAAACAAAAGCTGTGAGAATAGAGACAAAACATTTATGAAATCCAGAAAAAATAATAACTGGATATTTGGACTGCAAAGTACAGTATATGATGCATAACATTGAAACAAAATAATCCCAAATAAATCCAAATCTCAGCATTTGTGCTTCTGAATTTTCTGGACTCTCTTGTTCCAAGGATCTGTTTTGCAGATAATCAGTTCTTATCCTCCTCTGTTAAAGTTGGCTCTTGTTATTTTCCAAGTATTCTGAGAAATGTGTATGAACAAAATTACAGCTGCCAAAGAATTCTTTATTTAGATTTGTGTGTATTTCATCAGTACTACACACTGTGAGCATTTAGAAAATTAGGGCAACTGTGAGGGCAGAAATAACATCCACAGGTTTGAAAAAGACAATTCTCTGATGCTGTTTATGAAAAAGGAGCATCTCCATAATAATCAGCAGCACAGGGATCGTGGCACACATGGCTATTTTCAGTTCTACTCCATCAGAAACAACAATGAAATACAAGCATCAGCTAAGACTTGACAGCTTTACAGCACAAACTATATTACTAAGGAAATGGGAAGAGGGAGAAGAAGCTGTTATGTTGGGGTTTGCTACATGTGGCACGAGGTATGTGCAGACTGTGGACAATTTTTTTGTTGAAGGGTAGAAGATATTTTCTCTCCTTACCTATGCTATGTTATTCTCTCCAGACATTTGCAGGTAGTTGAAATAAGTAGCTTATAACAAGTTAAATGCTGCAAAAAACATCTATGTGCAATTTCTGCCTGCCATTACCTGAGTGACTGACAGGTACTGTTTCCTGCATTTCAGTGCACATAGCTGCTGCTGAGTTTTAATTGGGGCATTTATTTTAAAAAGCAGTGTGATAACATTATTAAGAAGCAAAGGCTCCAGAAACCATGAGAGAAGTTTTAAGGATGGTAGACAGTGTTTATCCAAACCATCTTCATCTCAGGCACATAATGGTTTGCTGAACCTTCTCCCTCCAAAAAAAAAAGGTTACCATGATGTTTCACATTTCCAGCTGCCACAGGCAACAAAAATCAATCCATGCTGCCCATTCCCAAATCTGTTATGACCTCTGAGATTCTCTTTTAATTACAACCACTGGAAGTTTTCACCAGAACTCTTAACCTGGCCTACATACTCATTTGGAACTCAAATCTCTGCTGCCCAAGTTTGCGCAGTTCACCAGAAGCCTGTACTTAATGCATGTGCCTTCATAATACGATTACAATTGCATTTCAGATTGAAACATTCATGCAAAACCCACTAGAATTATGTTTTTCTAACAAAAAGAAGAAATTGCCTGATGGCTGAATTCACCACTAGTACAAAAACCTCCTGCTGGCATCATCTATACCCAGTGCATCATAGAATGCTGCTTATTTTACCACCTAAATTACACCCTGCCTTTCCCCTTAAAAAAGGCCAGTAAATCTTACCAGAGAAATGCAAGTATTAATCATTTGTGCTTTCCTATCCTTTCCACTATCTATGCAAGTTGATTTCTCCTGACATTTTGATAGCAAGAGAAAGATCCATAGCTTCAAACATTCCTCCAGACCTAAAAGAACACTTAAAGCATGAAAATTCTTTTTTTTAAAAAAAACACCGTTAGCGGAGTAGAAAAGCAATAAGATACCTAATCTCACACGACAGATTATGAGGCATTAGCTGAAAGTGAACCCATTTTTTCTGTGAAGGAGTCTGCCTTTCAACAGCACCTTCCAACTGCAATGTTCCATGTGCTTTAAAATATTCATTACTTTAGTTTCATACAATTGACACCGCCCATGGGACACTGAAGGTCAGTAAAAGTATTCACACATGAAGCAAAAGGAATATACAGAGATAGTGATTTGTCCAAAATTTTAAGCAGACTTTTTCAACATAGCTAGAAAAAAGCAAATCTTTCTATGCCCCAGAATGCACCTTAACCACAAGACTACCCTTAGATTCAGCTTGGTCCTTCACAGGAAAGATTAAAT
The DNA here is from genome assembly GCF_000695815.1 of Acanthisitta chloris. Lineage (NCBI taxonomy): Eukaryota > Metazoa > Chordata > Aves > Passeriformes > Acanthisittidae > Acanthisitta > Acanthisitta chloris. Next base: position 128,669 of record NW_008677424.1, read on the forward strand.
AATAATATTGTGTTTCCTATATTAAATGTTTCACTGCAGAGAAACTTCATTGGACATACATCTGTAGGTAGAGGCAAGGTATAAATAACACCATTACATACAATACATATCAAGTCTGTAACAAATTATGTATGCCAGTCTCATACTGCATCTGCTGTAATGTGATTTACCAGATAAAACACACTTATTATTTGAAAGGGTTATCAAATTTTGAAGCTACATTAAATTATACATTGGGTCATTGTGTTTGTGGGGGTGTATGTACTTCTATAGTTTCTGTGTACAAATCAATCATATTGTCTCCTAATCCCCTACATAGGCATAACCCAGAGCACTAGACTGTGCAAGAAGTCAAAGCCTGGTACAGAACAAAAATAAATGGGTTTTAACATGCACTCTGGGCTTGGCTCTAAAGACAGGATAGATGTACTATGGGCATTTTCCAGGAAGGAATACACAATTCAGGAATTATACGCCCAAATCTGCTCTACTTGATTGCAAACTGCAACAGCAGCTCGGTGTGTGTGCACAGGCATGGCCAGCAATCTGAGGGCTCACCCATTTCTGCTGCAGACCTACAACATCCCCTCAGGTACACCAGGTGTTTGGTCTTCACTGAGCTGTTTGGTTGGCTCTTCATCGTGGAAGTAATACATCAATGACCACTCAGGAAAGAACAAGTGCTTCAGACCAAAAAAAAATAAGAATTATATTACCCATTCATAGTATTTCTGACCCATCTCACTTAATAAGGCCAGGTGAAGGCTTCTTACACACAGTTCTGTGGTCATGACCTCCATCCCAGTACTATTTTCTCTAACACAGCATCTGTGAGGAAAAGTCTGACAGGTTTTCTAATATGTGCCAGCTGGGACCCAGCAACCTTCCCCCTCACCCCAACCAGATTTTTTCTGGATACTTGGATTTTCTGATAATAAAACATCCAAATCTGTATACCGTACATATCTGTATATACTGTATATATATGATACTGTATCTTTTATGCACCTGGCTGAATAAATGAATATTGATCTAGCCCATTCACACTGTTGGTGCAAAAGAACATGTAAGTTTTCACCCTGAAGAAGTGCTAAAAATCCTTCATGCAGGACAAAGGTTCTATGCACAACCAGTGCAGCATACATATCCCTGCCATAAACCACGAACTGATAGAACGGTTTTCTTCGAAGTATGTGGTCACTCAATTTTAGAAGGCATCAACAGAAACAAAACAGATACTTAGGAGCCCAGGGAAGGAGAGAGGGTGAGGCGGTGGAGGGGAATTAAAATTATGAGACAGAAGAGATGAGTTCCAGGCAGAAAACCCTTTTTTTATCCACAGTAAAGGATAATATACAGGCACAAGAAACAATGAAGCATCATATAGCACATACCTGTCACACCTTCATATGGCAGGAATAAGAAAACTGGCATATTTTTATGTGGTGAATAATAACCTGTGGAACTTACTACCACAGAGTAACACTGAAGTACAGAGGCCCAACAGTACACAAAGTGAAGCCAGGCATTTAGGCAGATAACAGAAAGTGCTGCACTCACAGCATGTACTTACTACACTGTGTTTACACATTTCTAGAAAATACACATTAACCCTCCAAAATATGTGCAAAGTACTAAGTAAGGAAACAATGACTGTCAATGGAGTTGACTATCAGTGGTAAATGGAGTAGGAATGTCCATCTTCAGCTGCCCTTTTATATGTCAATTGTAGCAGCATTACTAATGTACTATTTTTGATAGCAGTCTGTCTGGGAAGTGTTGCATCTGATGGTCTTCATGCCAAATTGAAGACCGACATTTTTTCTTCATGACCATTACCTTTGCTACTGACATTTATTCTGTATTCCTCCATATGACAAATGAGAATGTCAGGTCACAGCAGTGCACCTGTTTTGGGTCCCTGTTACTAACAGGCTTAAAGAGAAGGCTCTCCTAGGTAATTACTATGCAAAGTGAGATCACCAGCAGATAACAACAAGTAGCACAAAAATTAATATATTTAGCTTTTTTGCTGCCCTGGGAGGGTCTGAATTACCACTAGCCTTTTCTGCACTTTTGTTCAGCTCCATCATACCCTACTCCAGATCTCTCTCCCTTTCTCGGCAAGCACTTTGCCTGTACCTTCATAGCTTTTCCTACAAAATCATTACTTACTCAGAATAAAAATATGAACAAAAATTACCTAATAATTTCCCAAATGACTAGCTCATGCTTAAAAAGAACCATCATCTCATAGGAATTATCAGCCATGATCTCCACATTCCATGTTGTTCATCTACACTGATCAGGGAGGGCTGCTGTCACCACTGCAGGCAGGACCTGGTGAACAGGGAGGATAATATACCATTTCTACTCCTAGGTCTGCCACTAATCACTTCACTTCCCCTTAAAAAATATTTACACATGCGTAGAAATGCTCAAACAGTTCCATCTAAGCATGAATCCCAGCAGAAGTCCAAACTATGAGCTTGATCTATCAGCCAGCAGTGATCAGCACAGAGAAACAGCAACTCCACTCAAAGGCACTGATTCATCAGTGTCGTAATAAGTCAAAGGTGAGTGGATTTTAGGTGTGGCTGGGGTTTGTTGTTTGGGGGGTTGCTTTGGGTGAGGGGTTTGAGTGTTCTTGGATTGGTGGTTTGTTTGCTGGCTTTTGGGGTATTTTTCAGGATTTTTTTTTTATCCCCTTCATAATTTGCAGAAACCACCCACTCCTGTCTCCCTGGGTGGATCAAATCTCTGTAAGCTTGGCCCACCAGTTACCTATGGCCATATAAAGTACATTGTCAGCATAATGGACCACACTAAGCAAGTCCTAAATAACTACATTTCTTCAGATTAATATACCTAAGCATTCCTGAAAAGTAATTTTCAGAGTTTCACATTCACTCAGTGGTGAATTATCTTATGGAGTTATTAGATGGAGCTGGAGCATACATAAGAGCAGCTGAAGTTATGTGGATTTAGAAAATACCTCAAATGGTGCACATACAACCTGTCAAAAACCCAGATTTTTTTTTAAGCTTCAGAAAATGACTTTTTGGCAAAAAATTTGATACTGACATATCTATATTACCAATGTTTACCAAAGAAAATCACTGGAAATCAAACCCTTAAAAATTCAGACTTAACAACAGACTCCCAAAGTACGTATCTCATGATACACCCCAGCCTGTCCCCCAGGCTAGAGAGGCAGTGCAGGCTGGGAGTCACTGACCACAGGGCATCAGTCTGGCTGCCAGTCAGAGAGCACTAAGATAGGAAGTCACTGAATAGCTGCTGCTCTAGAGGCACTGTCATGCCATGTCTACACCACAGTAACTACATTATTAGCCAAAATATATTTATTTTTTAAGGGATTAATTCAGACTTCCTATGAAAAACTGGTTTTGTAGCTTTTGCAACATAAAAGAGCATTGGGTCAAATATTTTTACATTTTTCTACTGGAAGTTTCTCTAAAATCTCAAATGTTGCAGAATCAGAGCCTGGGACAGGTTCAAAGGGACTACAGTGGGTCATCTGGTCCAACCTGTCTGCTCAAGCAGGATCATCCTAGAGCACATGGCACAGCATTGCATCCAGACAGTTGTTTTATATGTTCACTTAGGGAGAAATATTCAAGATATTCAAGAGAGAGATTCAAATGTCATTTGTTCAAGTTTCTGAAAATCATACTATTTATGATGATACTACTGCTTTGCCCCATATTAAACTTAAACAGCTGCTAGGTGTGAACTTCTGACATGCTTAAAGAGGCTGATGGATCATTCTGGTCCAGCACCATGTCTGGGTTCTATGTCACTCTTTGGTTCATTTGTGGGTCTGTACTTGTACAGGGGGAGAAGTTAATGTGGTGAAAACAATGAGCAGTTTCCTTCAAGTTCTAGGAGCACTACTCCTCAGGACATTAGGAATGAATTGAGCAAAGGCAAAAAAATCATGACTGGTGATCCTAATGGTTTGGCTTGGCACATGTTTGTATCTCCATGGTACTCGTATTCCCTGCTCTTCACATTCATGCTCCTTCCACACCTCTGTGCACAGACAGTCCTGGAATCTCTCACAATCTTTCAACGCCTCACACCATACCTTTCCCTTTCAAGTTACAGGAAAGGGCATGGATCTTCCATGCTGCTGAGGTCAGGCTATGGTCTCTTTCAGAAGCAAAACTACATCTGTATCTCTGAAGGTCTGCACCTCTTAGAAAGATCATAAGGTGCTATTTGAGCCATCACACAGAAACCCATTCTAAAGCATGTTCCAGTGAGGTAGTTAGTGACCTCAATTCCTTTTGAGTCCATGGTTTTGTGCCGAATACAAAATGAGTTTCCTGCTTACTAATGTAATGTTATTTCCATGTTTGCAGAGGTATGCAATAGGAATTAAGGGACTTTGGCACCTCTGAGGAGGGATCTGGCTTCAGAACTTTTACATTCTGTGGACAAGGATTAAGTACCCTAATTCCCATAGTAGGATGAACAAACTTGGGATAATCAGCAAAAAAAAAATAATATGATAATGCTATTTCCTACATAATAAGCTAACTGAAGTTATTTTATCTGTTCAGTAATGGACCCAACCCTGAGAGATTTGTCCAAAATCAAGCTAACCTCTGGAAATGCTTGTTTTAACCCAGAGTGCCTCTCTTATGCTTTTATTTTCTATTTTACAACTTAGTCACACACTTGCTCCTATGTACCCTTGGCTGAAACATTGCCCACTATTACAGCAAAGCTATGCAAGGTCCTGTGGGTCAGTTGTTCAACACCAAAGGACAGGAGGGGGAAAGGATCCAAATTCTCCTGAAACAGCAGCAATTTAGAAAGTTAGAAAAGCTTTACTGAAAATTTAAGCTTGTTCAGGGCACTGGACATTTCATTTCTGCTTTGTGGAGGATTTCCACTGAATAAATTTAAGCACAAACATATTGCACACCTTATCCAATCTTGAATTTTTTTAGCACATAATGACAAACTCTGATTAATCATCTCAGAGACAGGAAATACTATTTTAGAAACCTGGAAAAGTAGCTTCCCTACAATAAACCCAGAGGCCAGTGGCATAGCCTGAACTATTCCCTATGTCCACCAAGTCCTTGGCAAAGAGATAGCTTTATTTTTCTTCCCAGCAAGTGGTTGGGATTTTGGTTTGCTAATTAATGCTGTGACATTTGCTCTTGTAATGCTGCAAAAGGTGCAGGTTAAGACTAGAGAGATCAACAAGTCACACTGCACAGTACATTGGCATTTCATTGGAAATCTGCAGAAGCATTTACTGTGCCAGGAATCTAGGGATCCAGGATCTGGACATGACCAGCATCTTCAGGAAGATGAGAGAAGACCATGAACAGTACCTTCTATCAGCAAAAAAGGTTTCCACTAGGAAACCAAAGCAGAGAAGAAACTCATTTGTACATTTGAAAAGCAATGCAATAAAGTGAGCCACCATCAGTGGAGTTTAGCAAGTACAGCTCCATGTCAGGAGAAATGGCAGATATGAAATGTAAATACCTTTTTCTTCCCCCAAAACTCTGCTCGTGTTTTACAAACTAGGACTGACATGCAAACACAAAGACTGAAAAAAGAGCAGGAAGGAACTATGCAAATACTGAGCAGCTCTCTTTTATCAACACTGCTTGTTTGAAAACCCAGACTACAACTAGCTGCAAAAGGCAGGGGCTGCTAGACTATGAAGCAGACCTGAATTAACAGTGAGAGCAATAGCTAAGATACTGTGCACAGTCAGTTTACATGTTTTTTGCAAAAGGTTTATATGCTTTTTGCAAGAAATATACATATTCATGGATACAAAATTGTCTGCACCATACTGCATCCAAAGGCCTCATGACACTTTACAAAAGAAATGAGTACCATTAACTTCTGTTTTACAAAGGAAAAAGCCTAAAGCATAAAGATCATCTAAGAGCAGCAGTGGCAGAGTTTAGCTCTGCAGCTCTAGCCCTTGCCCATGCCATCTTTCTCAAATCTCTCCCTTTTCCAAGTAAGAAGAAAAACTATTTCTTCAAGGATTAAGTGGACCTGACCAAGACAAAAATGCTATTTAATCTAAAGATAGCAAGATATAAGGTCTAAAAATGCTGAATAGATTAATCCAGGGCATTGCCAATAAGTCACAGGAAGTGATTCTGACTCTCTACTCATGCCTGGTAAAGCTGCATCTAGAGTACTGTGTCCAGTTCTGGGCTCTTCAGTACAAGAGAGACATGGAGTTCCTGGAGCAAGTCCAGAAGAAGTCAGCAAAGATGATTAGGGGAGTTGAGCATCTCTCTTGCAAGGAAAGGCAGAAGGAGCTGTGCCTGTTCATCCTCAAGAAAAGACAACTAAGGGGACCTCATCAATATATCTGAAGGGAGGGTGTCAGGAGGATGGAGCCAGGCTCTCCTCAGTGGTGCCAAGCAATAGGACAAGAGGCAACAGGCAGAAACGGATGCATAGGAAGTTTCACCTGGATATGAGGAAGAATTTCTTCACTGCATGGGTGCCCACACATTGGAATAGACTGCCCAGAGAAGCTGTGGATTCTCCCTCACTGGAGATACTCATGAACTGTCTGGACACAATCCTGTGTCATGTGCTTTAGGATGACCCTGCTTGAGCAGAGAGGCTGGACCAGATATCACCACTGCTGTCCATTCCAACATTACCCATTCTGTGATTCTCTGAAACAACCACAGGCGTCACCAGGATTTGCAATTAATTTAAATAGCCATTTAACATATCTCAGGAAATTTTAGAACAGCCTGTATAAATAAGAATCATTCAATTGGGAAACCTGTATCATTGATGCCTGCTTAAAACTTTCATATGCCAGTGAAAATGTTATCCACATTATTTGACCAGGATGGTGAAAAGGCAATGTAAGTGGCATCTGCTTTGTTTAGACAGAGCTCCACCACAGATGACACAGCCCTGCCCTGTTTCCTCCCTCTCTCTTTTGCCTAATTTGGATCTAACTAGGAAGTTTGAAGGTTGCCAAAACAGCTCTCACACACTGAGCTGCTATTACCATATAACAGTTTCTGTTCACCCCCTGTAGCTTGGCATTAGCATGCTGCAAATCACAAGCTCACTACTTTCTTCTGCAAGCCCAAATAGCACCTCAGGGAGGCAAAGCAATTATCAGCTACCCAGGACTATGGTTGCCCAATCCCTCATCATGAGAACCTATACTGCCATTTCTCAGTTTGCCAAGCTATGAAAACACAGCTTGGCAGGTTCTACAGTTTTCCATGAGGAAGCTCAAGGATTTTCATGCTTTGGAACAAGAACTTGAATTAAGCAGATGCACAACACAGGTACCCAGGATGTATCTTGTTGGTCAAGTTCTTGTATTAGAAAAACCTTCTTGGCGAGTATTACAAGTATAATGCTGTTAATGCTCAGGAGCTGTGCTCAAGAGTGGAACTCTCACAGACTTGCCCCTGGCAAAGTTAGTTATTTTAATATCTTCTTAACCAGAGAGAAAAATTAAGATAGTGTTTCATACAGACTGTTGCCAAAAGTTAACTCCTTGTAGGTTTGACCATAAATCTCTGCCTCCCTCCTCTGCAGAGAATCTGGTAGTTACACAGCTTCCATAAACTAATTAACCTTTGAATCCTGTTAAATGCAACATCAAATCTCACTGTTGAATTTAAACTCAAATACTTAGGTGTTCATTCAGTGTGGTGAGGATTGAGGCCTAATCTCTTCCCTAAACCATGAAAGACTCTAATGCTTTGTATGAGATTCATTACAATGCAATTTGCTTTTTGAGGTGTGTAGCTTATGTCTGTCTCTCACTACTTCTGCTAAGCATGTCTGCTTGTCTCTCACTTCTCCTGAAACACTATAAATTTCTTCCTTTGCAATAATGCTAAATGGGAATGTTTTGAAATTTCAAACAAATTAAATGGAACTACAATCTTGCTTCCCACCTAGATGTCTGCAGCATTTACACTAGATAATCTTGGGAAACAACAGACAATACCAGCCAGACAACAAAAAAGGACAGACCCTAGGATAAAAACACCTGGTAGAGCATCTCAGTATTCCATATCTTGTTATTGGTAGAGCAGTGTCAAACTTCACCACTTCACCACCACCTTCCTGGATCTTCACATTCTGACTCTTAGGTGCCCCAAAATTTGGTAACCCCATCTCTGCTTAACCCCACTTGTTCAGATCCTCATTTCAGAGAAAGGTCTATGCTACCAAATTGGAGAGCAGTTTAGTTGCATTTTTTCTGTCAACTTCATCACCCAAGTAGCCTCTGTACAAGGCTGGAAACACGTACTGACGTCTTCCTTGTGTTTTTCATGGCAGCGTAATGGAGTGCTTCAGTGAAGAGATCAGAGAACCACAGAATCATAAAATGGCTCGGATTGGAAGTGGCCTCAAAGATATCTAGTTCCAACCCTCCAACCATGGACAGGAACATCTTCCACTAGACCAGGTTGCTCAAAGTCCCATCCAACTTGTCCCTGAACATCTGTGGATGAGGCATCTTCTCTGGGCAACCTGTTCAAGTGCCTCACCACCCTCACCCCAATATCCAGCTTCAACCTACCCTCTTTTAGTTTGAAGTCGCTCCCCCTGGTCTTCTCACTACATGACCTTGTAAAAAGTCTCTTTCCGTCTTTCTTGTAGGCTCCCTTCAGGTACTGAAAGGCCACAATTAGATCACCCTGAAGCCTTCTCTTCTCCAGACAGAACAAACCCAATTATCTTAGCCTTTCTTCATAGGAGAGGTGCTCCATCCCTCTAATCATCTTTGTGGCCCTCCTCTGGACTCGCTCTAACAGGTCAATGTCCTTCCTGTGCTGGGGATCCCAGAGGTGCATGTACCATTCCAGGTGGGGTCTCACCAGAGCAGAGTAGAGGGACAAAATCACCTCCCTCGACCTGCTGGCCACACTGCTTTTTATTTCAAGACAAGGATGTTGCAGAAGACTGTGTCAAAGGCTTTACATAAGTCCAGATAAATGATATCTGTAGCGCTTCCCTTGTCCACTGATGTAGTCACTCCATCATAGAAGGCCACGAGGTTGGTCAGGCAAGACTTGCCCCAGGTGAAGCAATGCTGGCTATCTCAAATCCACTCCTGTCCTCCATATGCTTAGCATAGCTTCTAGGAGGGTCTGTTCCATTACCTTCCCAGGCACAGAGGTGAGGCTGACAGGTCAGTAGTTCCTGGGATCCTCTTCTCTACCCTTTTTCAAGATGGGTACAGTGTTTCCCTTTTTCTAGTCATCTGTGACTTCACCTGACTGCCGTGACTTTTCAAACATCATGGACAGTGGCTTGGCAACTATGTCAGCCAATTCCCTCAGGACTCTGGGATGCATCTCATTGAGTCCCATAGACTTATGTACATTCAGGTTCCTCAGGTGGTCATGAACCTGATCTTTACTTACACTGGGAAGCACTTTGCTCCCTCAGTCACCATCTTGCAGTCTACCCACTCTAGAGGTGTGAGAAGAGAGGCTGCCAATGACGACTGAGGCAAAAAAGTTGAGTACCTCAGTCATCTCATCCACTGCTACCAGTTTTCTAGCATTGTTTGGTGGGGGGGGGGCGTACACTTTCTTAGACCTTCCTTTCCCGGTTAACAGGCCTATAGAAGCACTTCTTGTTATTCTTTGCATCCCTTGTCAGGTTCAGTTCCAGCTTCACTTTGGCCTTCCTCACCTCATCCATACACAACTGAACTTCATATCAATATACTTCCCAGGTTACCTGTCCTTGTCTCCACTGTCTGTGCATTTGCTTTTTTACCTTTAGTTTGACCAGCGGTTTCCTACTCAGACATGCCAGTCTCTTGCCTTCCTTGCATGATTTCTTGCTCCTGCAGATTGAGAGCTCCTGCACTCTAAGAAAGATTTCCTTAAAGACCTGCCAATTCTGTTCTACTCCCTTATCCCTGAGGGCAGTCTCACAGGGGATTCCACTGATTATCTCCCTGAAGGGCTGGAAGTCTGATTTCCTGAAGTTCAGATACACCTTACCTGGCCCATACTCCTCTGGACTACAACTCCACCAGTGCATGAACACTGCAGCATTAACTGCTTTCAAAGCTGAACTGAAGCACAGGAGAAGAAAACCTCTTCATTAAAATCACCTAGCTGCCAGTGCTGGCCCCAGAATTATTTTCTCTACTATTACTATTAAATTATTATTAATAATTTTTATAAGGGGAGCACCTGCCATTGGCTTGATTTTAAAAAAAAAACCAACACCAAAAAACAGGGAGTATTTAAAATGCTGCTGCAACAGTAAATATCACCCCTGGCATATTTGTCCTGGAAGAACAGAGCACGATTTGGAATACCTAATTGAAATGTGCTACAGGAGATAAGGCTGGCTGCAGAGACTGACATTTAAAAGCGGGAGGCACCAAACAAGACATGAAATATCACTGTTGCTGCCTCAAAGCAGAAAGCCACTTTAACAGAACTGAAGCTTTCTCCTCCTCACCCCTTCCCCCTCTCCAGCTGACAGACACAGCAAGCAATTAACCCCTTCCCTGATGTCACTAGTAATACCACACCCACAAAAATATTCAGAGTTGCTACGATTTTGTGTAGTCGTTCCCTTCTGCAAATCACGCAGCCATGCACGAAGCAGCTTGTCTTCCCTCTTCCCATTCCCTCTGTGCAAAAACTTGTTTCTTCCCCAACACATCAACATGTCAAATTCCAGCATGCGAGGTGCTGGAAACCAGGCTCTCCTCCTGCCTAAGCCTGCATGGTAGCCTGTGCACCTGGGCCTACTGACCTCTGAGAAAGGGGCTGGTAAACTCCTCCTCAACAGGAAGTGAATTTAGGGATAGTGCCAGAATACCTGAGATGAGATAAAAAAAACCTTGTCACGCAAGTGATATTAGGAAGTGTTTGGCTGCTCAGGCTTTTGCTGCCTTAGTCAGAAGGAGCACTAGTGCCTTTGAGTCATCTGATCTGGTGGTGTGGGCAAGCAACAAGGGACGTAAATACCGCAGATTCCATAAGTGCACGGTTTGCACCAACCACACTTCAAGCAAGGACTTAATTAGAAAGTTACAGTTCATTAAAAGAGTACCAATTAGTTTTTTCAACTACTAATTTTTTTCTGTGCCAGGATAGCAGGGCGAAGATTGGGATGCATATCAGAGACAAGCACCTTGTGCTGCTCAGTGAAACATCCCAGTGTCATTGAAGGAACAGTCCTGGTTTAAAACTCTGTTTTGAAATAGCTGTCAGAAAACATGCTGTGAAGTTTCCAAGCCATTAGACTATTCATGCCAATAGACTGATCATCAGTCATGAGCAAAATGAGAAATTCTAGCCCAAGAGAAGATATTTTTAGTTTTAAGACGTAGATTTTTCATTTCTGCTTATCAACAACCACTTTCATATAGCTCCAGTTGGTATCTCCTTGCTTCCCTGAAACAGGATGAACCAAAGAAGGAAGTCCCTTTTGGTCAAACAATACACAGTGTGGAAGGATCTATGGATTAGCCATAGAGATGCAGCAGACATGTTTTCCTGAAGCTATTCTAGTCACTCCTGATCACACACAGAGTGACTGCACAGCACATACTGCCAGCTAAGAAGGTTCTGCTTTACCTTATAATTATGAACTTCAAACAGCTGTGTCTATACATGAAAGCAGTTTGTGGCATATATTCCACCCTTCCTTAATGGCTTTCAGTTGCAGAGGGAAAAATAAACTAGCACAAACCCACAAATTTTTGCAGGTCTGTAGGTCTAATGAACTGTTTTCTCTCCCTCTAGACAGCCACTGAGCCTAGGCTCTTTAGGGTAAGCTCTTGGCAACATTCTGTGTACAGAGCAAAGCACAAGGGATAGAGGCACATGGCTGGAGCCAGTAAGAAACAGAGCAATAAAAATAAAGCTTAAAACAACAACAAATTTCAGAAACATGCAATCAAATGCTGAGATTTCAGACCTGATACTGAGTACAGTACCAATACAGCAGAGAGAACCTCTATTCAGCTGATTACCTACATGCACCAGTTGGAAGGAGAGGATTGTCTGCACTGCTCACCTTTGAGAGATTTGTCAGTCCACAGGTCCATCTACCCTAGATGCTCCCACACCATAAATACACAGTCTTCTAAGGAAGAGTAAGAACAGGGCAAACAAACAACTGTTCTATCCTCCCTCTGTTTTCAACTCAGGCTTGCTGCGCTGGGTGTCACTCCTTTGTATTTTCTAGTACACACTGTATTTCTCTTCCATTAAACCCCTACGCTTGATTCTGGAGCAATTTTGTCCATAATACCCACCACACAGAAATAGTGAACTCACAGTCTTCTAAGGAAGAGTAAGAACAGGGCAAACAAACAACTGTTCTATCCTCCCTCTGTTTTCAACTCAGGCTTGCTGCGCTGGGTGTCACTCCTTTGTATTTTCTAGTACACACTGTATTTCTCTTCCATTAAACCCCTACGCTTGATTCTGGAGCAATTTTGTCCATAATACCCACCACACAGAAATAGTGAACTCTGCGGGCCCTAGAGTAGTGCTTCCAGATGAAAAGCTTGATACACAACATATCACAGAAGCAAAATGCTCAGAAGGCTCACCAGCTCTTGTATCACAGCATTTCAAAGAGGCATGATAGAAATATTGCTTATATGATACAAATATCTCATATGATGCACCCCTGCCTCATAATCAGTAGTCTCCCAAATCAAGGGACGTTCGTCTTGAGAATGTCTTTATTGTATCCCACGAAGATACACAAGACAGCTACATGCAGACCAGACTGCAATGTCAGATATTGGAGGCGTACAGTTCTTTTCACAAGTGATTACTTGGTCACTTAAGTATTTGTAATAGCAAACAGGTGCCCAATATTTTGTTTCCACAGACCTCAGTGACATGGGTGACAGGCTGCTAGTAGAAGCTGCCATTCAAAGCACATGGCCAGCTTCTCTGTGTGAAGCCCAGCCCTGCCAGAATCCCTGCTCTTCTGCCCTTCTTCACACTACAAACTGAAGCAGTCCTGAACAAAAAACACCAACAAAATCAACAGAAAATTAAGTCTGTGTTCTGTGGTTCACAGTGTTTGGATGTGTTGCCAGCACACAGCTGGCTACTTGAAAATCAGGATAGGAGGCTGAAGGCAGGGGTGTTCCACATTGCCCAGTATAATATTATGATGTTTGAGATCCCTGTTAGAAAATACCTGACCAACACTAGCTCTCCTTCAGTACCAGTTTCTCCCACCATAAACTGACACCATATGGAACACACTGGAAGACTGGAAAATCTCTCTCCAGAGACATTCAGCTCAAGATCCAAAAGCAGAAATGACACTTCTTACACATGGATCTGACATAGGACAGAAATGAAATGAGTGCAGTGGCATCAGCCAAGTCAGGAGAGAAAGTACTTTACAAGTCATTTGCCTTGGCTGGCTCACCTACAGGAGCAGAAGTACCAGGAAATGCATTAGAAATCTTTCTCAGAGATCCAAATGTAGTTACACAATTGGAAGGCAAGGAAGGGATGAGACTGTGGGTCATGTATTGACAGAATCCTAAATTGACTCCAGAGTAGTCATCCATCAGGAACAAGGTACAGTAGTGAACCAGGGTATGCAGGAGCCCAGGAAATGGTAAGAGAGATGGAGAAAGATTATGAGCATATGCCTGAGCATGTCAGCCTGCCTATGCTTTCCACCATCTGCAGTTAATACTACAAGCTCTTCACTTCTGCAAGTGCTGAACTCATCTCATTTGAATTTGAAAAGCCTCTAGTCCAATAGTGAGATACCACTGAAATTGCTGCTGGGGTTTTACTGAGGCAAAACTTCAGGTCCTCAGTACCCCAAGTCCATGCTCTTGGGCATCCTATAAACACAGATTCAGGTAAAATCACATCTTATTCTCTTCCATCTCCTCTATTCACCCCTTTCCTTTATTTTATTTTTCTATTTTAAATAAATAAAAAAACCCTCTTGCCAGTTCACTGAAATTTCTGTTATTTTAGGAATGGTTTTGAAAGTGCCCACAAGCAGTTTCTTCCACAGTCATGAAGACAACCACATGTTTTAGGTACCAATTCAAAGTACAGCTTACTTTCTGCATTCCCGGCTTGATTCTGCATCTCCTAAAATCACTTCAAATTAGACTGATATGAGCAGCTGTTTCACTGCTGCTGGTAAGAGAAGTATCTCCTAGTTTTAATCATAGAATGGTTTGAGTTGGAAGGGACCTCAAAGATAATCTAGTTCCAACCTGCCTGCCATGGGCAGGGACACCTTCCACTAGACCAGGTTGCTCAAAGCCTCATCCAGCCTGGCCACGAACACTTCTGGGGATGAGGCATCCACAGCTTCTCTGAGCAACCTGTTCCAGTGCCTCACCACCCTCACAGTAAAGAATTTCTTCCTCATATCTAACTTCAACCTACCCTCTTTCAATTTGAAGCCATTTCCCCTGGTCCTGCCACTACATGCTCCCCGAAAAAATCCCTCTCCATCTTTCTTGTAGGCTCCCTGTAGGTACAGGAAAGCCACAATGAGGTCCCCCCAGAACTTTCTCTTCTCCAGGCTGAACAACCCCAACTCTCTAAGCCTGTGTTCATAGGAGCGGTGCTCCACCCCTCTGGTCATCCCTCTATATCAAGATAGCCTAGATCAACAGGGCATTAGCTTCCATTACCCATGAATCCTCCCTGTCTCCCACATCTCTCTACTCTACTCCCTAATCATCCTTTACACATCTTTCAGTGTGTTTGACTAGTATCAGTCCTTTCACTGCCTTCACGGGATGTTGGAGATTCTCCCATCTGTGCAGTCAATTTTAGGTCTACGAAAAGCACAACCCAGCAAATTAACTTTGAGTGCATTTTGTGGATCGCTATGGGAGACCACTAATAGAAACAGTGCAACAGAGGAAGGAGAGAAACCAGGGAACTACCAGGCATGCCACAACAAGCATGGAAGTCCTGTAATATCAGAGAGAAGGAAACCAGGGAAGCCCCAAGGTGACACTAAGAAACAACTGACATGGCTGGTGGGTTTTTGTTGGGATTTTTTGGCTTGGTTGGTTGGTTTAGTTGATTTAAAATTTTTTAAAAATAATTAATTAATAATATGGGATAAGAATCAAAGCAAGCATATTTCTGTGTGAACCAGCCTCCCTATTAAAATGTACAGACTGTCCATCTCTCACAGCCAGCAGGTCAAAAACAACTAGTAAGTAGAAGTCAGCACCACTATGAGGAGGCACCACATCGTTATTTAAGGGACAAAGTGGTGGGACTGGTCTTCCATTCTCTTCTACTGAGAGGCTAAGAAGCATCAAGACAGAATCAACAGATCTGAGATGGACATGGCATTAAGTCTCCTCTGGCATGAGATGACCTTTCAGAAAAACACATTGGAAACACTGATAGTCACTGAACACAAATGCAATTACATGGTGCTGCCAGTCAGAACAAATATACTGTATTGCGGCCACCGTGGCAGGTGAAGCAGAACAGACCCAGCCGAGGATGCCAGGGTTTAACCAGCAACTTCAGAGCTCCTACTGCTATCCAGGCTTTTCTTCTACTCCAGGTCACTTGGCGCAAGTTTACTGATACTCTATGGATGCTCCTGTTCTCACCTTAAAGCTGGGCTTTTTTATTGTTGGATGTCTTTTTTGCCCTTTGTTATGCCTCTGGGTTTGCTTTTGCATACCAAGCAGTGCCTGAAAGCATGTTCTCACACTAATGCTTGGGAATGCTCCTAACTGGGGATGGGGAGGATTTGTCCAAGGACAGAAGAGGTGATAAAACTCATGCACAGTTCTTGCCTTCTTCTACCCTCTTTAATACATAGCCATCATTGTGCTGTCTGTGATGTTCAGTTTGGCCTGGGCCTAAATGTAAACCCAGGTACAACCTGCCTTTCACCAGGAGGCAGAGAGCAGCAGGAGGTAAAACAACACAAGGACACCAGCTGCCCAAGGTGCTTTCCCACATCTCCACCCACACAGAGCTGCTAAGTAAACACCAGCTCATGTAGTCGTGACTGCTAAGCTTAGCAAGTTTTTCTTCCTCCTCCCTCAACAGACTCCTTCCCAATGTCCTCCTGTCTATAGGAGGAAGATTTGCAAAGGAAGTTTTGGCCATTCATTACATAGCATTCTCCCACACCTCACACTTCTTTGTGAAGTCTGTGGCCAAACAGGGTCCTCTTCCTCCTGCCCTCAGCCTTTCCCACTTCAGCATCAGCTTTTTCACCTGCATTTTAATCTCAGCAGTTTGTCAGTGAGCTTGCTGAAGTTAGTGAACAGTTGAAATCAGTTCAATGAATTCTAAGATTCTTTAAAGGAAGAGAGTCATGCAATGTGCTCAATAGAGCAAACCACCACCCCAAAGTAGTCTGTAAAACCATGGCCTCCCTCTAAAGCCCAGGACTGGGTACTAGGAAATGTGACTTCTATTCCTGGTTTCTCTCAAGACACATATGATGACAGACAAGCCATTTAACCTCTCCCTATTTGCTTTTCCTGCT
>NW_008677424.1:145233-146263 GCF_000695815.1 Acanthisitta chloris
CAATCAGCTATGACTCTGTGACTGTATCTAGAGGTCCACGGGAGCAGTGGGCACAGAAGGCCAGTCCTTAGCCTTATTGCTGGAGACAATACAGTGATTCATGCATCAGCCAGCTCATTGTCAGGCAGCCCCTCCCTATGTCACTGAAGTCTTTACAGTGCTCCAAACAGCTGCAGATGGAGGACAACTAATTACTCTACCGTGGGCCATTAAAGAGTTTCCAATCCCATTTCCTGCCAATAGATCTTTCTTAGGTCTGTAAAGGTCTAATGAACACTGCCAAACTGAGGTGTACTAGGTGAGCTACTACAGTGCAGCTGGACAAACCACACCAAATGGCTTCTAGTAATGAGCATCCTGACCATCAGGGGACAAGGTCTCCAGGAAAAGTTAGAAACTTCAGAGAAACCCTGATGTGAATGTTCAGGCCTGCCCCGGGTAACATCAAACAACAACAGCCAGAACTGCTAAGAAATGACAAGTTTCTTTGGAGCTTCTTCTGAAAGGCCAAGAAGCTTGTGCAGCAGTGTGAACATGCATGTCATCACTTCCCTCTGGGAAGGCAGTACCGCATTTGGTTGTTTTGTTTCAGATTTTGCTGACTTCACTGCCTGGAATAATAAGCCAGATGGAAGCTCTCATTTTATAGGATGAGAGCAGCATGTGAAAGTGAACAGTGGAGACAAAGCACTGTGGCACAGAGAGGAGGTAACTCATGGAATGATGTTCAAAGGACTCCAGGCTGAGTGGGAGGAAGAGTTGCCAGAATCTGTGGTATAGGGGAAAGCATGCAACGAAGACAGGAAGGTATCCAAGCACAACACAAGAAATAGGTCCACAAAGTAAAGAAAAATCTCCCTCTGGAAGGACAGTGCCTTTCAGACTCAAACACTTATGGACTGCTTAACAGCAAGAGCACTTTCACATCCATTCAAGCAGCTACACCTCTCTCCAGGGCTAAGCAGGGTTTCAATCATGAGGTAGCTCCAAGCCAGGTCTGGGTGCCAGGTGAGTACCCAGAGCAGGCTTC
>NW_008677424.1:146274-154606 GCF_000695815.1 Acanthisitta chloris
AGGTCTCTCCCGTATTATTAGCATTTCATGATCTTCTTAACAAGAAGAAAAAGGTAGATTAATCTCTAATACTTTTTCATAATACTTGGAGTGCAAATGCTGACTTAAAGCCCAGCCCTTCCAATCAGCAGCATACCCACACAAATTCTTTGCAGCTCTAATTAAGAAGATCAGAGCACTTGCCAGTTAGGTCTATGCAATTAATATATTTGCATTTTACAGAGAAGGTAGTATAAAGTAACATTACAGAGGAACAGGCATAGTACAGATGTTTTTAAAGACTGAGTGCCCAAACTCAAAATCTAAACAATTTTCAAAGGTCATCAATAACCAAAGCTCCAGATGCTCCCACACTCTGAAAATGCAGCTACCATCATGGCTGCCTACTTACAGAGTAGCAATGCCTGCTAACCTCCTTTAACTCCCTCCCACTTCCCTTACAAATATTAAACAATTGGAGTGTCTACAGGACACTTAACTTCAAAGAGGCTGAGATAGCATATAGGGCTCATTTAGTCTGTGTAAGAGGGAGGAAAGAAGTTACTTTTCAATTAAATGATAAGACAAACATTGCAAGGAATTGAGTCTTTTCCTTAAATTATAGTCCTAATTCAGTCATTACACATAATTATTAAATTTGCACAAAATGATTAGATAGGCTTTACTTACAAAAGAGAAATTGGGACAGCCAATGTTTGCATATATCACTAATATAAAGACCAAAAGTTTTCCTTGGTGTGCAAGCCTGTTTGCACACCTGTGGGTGCATGTGCACAAATACCTATTTCAGATGTTATATTTTACAATACACTGAATAGGTAAATAAAGATGACATCTTCCATTAGCTAAGAGTTTCTGATGGGCACTATTCACAAGGACTGTCTTGGGTGATATAGTATGTATATTTGTGTTTAATTTTAAAAAAACCAAAACACCAAACACAACAAAGAAGCAGAATTTGGAGTAATAACTGGGTTGATTTCAACAGGGAAGATGAGCAGTATTGCAAGCAATGCAACAGCATGGCAAAATGCTCTGGATAGAAAAAAAAGTAGGGAAATGAACTGATCAAAGCTCTCACCTATCAATAAAAATATACAGTAAAGCATGTCCCATTATGAACTCTGCCACTAGGTCAACTGCAGTAACATATGTATTTCCCTTATTGGAAAGTATTTGCTCCACCAGTAGTAAAAAATTGTCACATTTGAAAGGTGTAATCTTAAACATGTGGGAAATTTTATTTCTCAATTATCAGGAAAAATAAATCTATTCTCTCACCTATCAATAAAAATATACAGTAAAGCATGTCCCATTATGAACTCTGCCACTAGGTCAACTGCAGTAACATATGTATTTCCCTTATTGGAAAGTATTTGCTCCACCAGTAGTAAAAAATTGTCACATTTGAAAGGTGTAATCTTAAACATGTGGGAAATTTTATTTCTCAATTATCAGGAAAAATAAATCTATTTCAAAATTCACTTTTTCCTGCTCTACCTCTACTCCACTCAATATGATGTACTTCAACAAATTTTTTTATACAGGAAATGAAAAGAACAGCTGAAGAAAGATGCTTGCTGTGCAGAACAGTAAGCTTTCTAGGTCTTACAAAACCAGACTCTTACATATTCACTAGTACACTTATCATAAGCATTTATGACTAGATAGAGAGGGGCTCCTAGGTACTCCTACAGATCTCAAAGCAAACATTAGACGCTCCTGTAATGCACAGCCCTCCTGTAAAGCAATGGTTACTCCTGTTTTCAGAGAAGCACAGAAGGCTGAAGAGACAGAACTGTACAATGGGGCTGGCAGCTGTGCTGGGGACAGACAGTGCAGGAAGTCTGATGGCCACTGTGGCTGGAAGCAGCTGTCAGAGGGGGTGACCAGCCTAGTATTTTGAATCCCCAACAGCAACGTGCAGCGAATTAAGCAAGCTATTCCCCGGCTGTAAAACTGCAGAGCTGCTGAAAACTCAGAGTGATAATCCTTGTTTATTCAGCAAGGCCACTTATCTGGAAGAGGTAACACACCAAGGGCTCACCACAATTAATTGACACATTAATTGACAAACCATTGCCTCTGGCTTGCTTGGTGCCAGATGCTGACGATCCTTGCAGTCTCCCTGGTTGCCCACTAGCCACCAACAAATCCTGCTGCAGCTCACAGACTGTCCTGAGGACACAAGCACTGTGCAGGAGGATTCACCAGAGAACCTGCTTGTGTAACTTAACTGTTTCAGCCTGTCATCAAATATCACATCTAGATCAGGACTTCTGCAGAGGGAAAGCAGCAGGCTCCATTTGGAGCTCTGGAAAGGCAAAATGGAGGTTCTACAGCAGCTAGGGACTGAGGGAGAATATTAAACACCCCATGCCTAATCGAGCATCTTTTCAAATTAGCCTGACTGCCTTATTTGCTCTATTCAGACAGAACAAAGAGCTGAAATGTTACAAAGCATCTGCAGCACTCGAGCCCAACAGGCACCCTCCCCCTCCCACCATGCTAGGCCATTCTCTAAACTCATGCAGAAAAGCAAACGCAGGCAGAATGGGGTTTGAGCTCCTCTGCTAATCTTCCACCACAGGGTGCTGATAGCATCCCTTGCCACGTGTCAGTTTCCAGCAGAACCACACCCACCTAAACAGCTTTTCGGTGCCTATGATCCCTTATACATAAAACTTTCAATTAAACAAAAAAAAAAAGGTTTCCCTTTTTCATCAAGAACCAGTATAGAGTATCTCACCAGATAAACCACCTCTAATCATTGTAAGACACACAGCCTCATTTTCAAATCAAAATGGGAACAAATGTGTTAAAGCACAGGGATGGTTTGACTCAATTCAAGGATTAATTCTTTTTTATGGAGAGGTCTGCCTGGGGAGGTGGTGGATTCACCATCCCTGGAGGTTTTCAAGATCAGACTGGATGTGGCACTTAGTGCATGGTCTAGTAACAACAGTAGGGTTAGACTCAATGATCTTTAAGGTCCCTTCCAACCCAGTTGAGTCTATAATTCTATGAAAGGTATATGAGAATAATTTCCAGAGATGAATAACAGTTTTAAATAACATCCAGCGTTAAACCTTGGGAAATCTGATATAAAGCAGTAAACGGTTGTTGTTGTTACACTATAAAATTTTGCATCTGTAAACTTGCTCTGTAATCTCAGTAGACAAATAACATCCAGAAAAAAATAACCTTCTCATCCCCTCTTGTTTGTGGCCCCTTAAGTCTACAGCTAACATAAGTCTGAAATTCTTCCAGGCTCTTCCTCATGTTCTAGTAAGGTATAAGAGTGATAATATACAGCAGAACACATTTCCAAGAAAGAAAATCCTATAATAGTTTTGAATCTGCGGTTACTCACATCAACTTATCCCCTCAGCAGTAAGACAGCATTCAGCTCCCACTGATGTGACCTGCAGTCCTCCCCCATTCGTAATGGATAGCTCTTCACTGTTTGAATAAAAGACCTACTGAAACTGATTTATTCTGCACTGCCTTCTGTTTAGTTAGTTACGGTGCCATTAGGTTTGTTACAAGAAATACCTCAAGCTGCTTCCATAATTCAAACATGCACAAGGCTGTCGAAAGAGAATGTATCATCAAACTTACCAATATATTAATTACAGCAAGGAGTCTCAGCAGCTTTTGCAAGAACCAAATTGTACAGCAGGTCATGAAGACTAGTTCAGACTTCTCATAGGCCTCATGATATTATCACTTGACATAGAGCTATAAATCTGTTTGAGCAGTCTTTGTATTTTCAAACTGGTAAGATAGATAAGCAAGACTGACTGAGTTCACAAGGCAGAAACAAATGAATTCTTTACCTCACCAGCCTTCCTACATACCCCAGAGTACCCAGCCCAAATCCTAGTATTCTGAACTGAACCTTTCCTTGCTCACCACCTAGAATCTTCTGTATAGTCACCCTCCAGGCTTCTACCACTGCCATGTGCACATGGACACATGCACTAAGCAGCTCTGCAAATGTAAGAGTTAATTCCTGGGCATCAGCCACAGACTCAAGGCCATCCTCAGGCTGCTCTCTGGGACCAGTGCTTCAGCTTTCATGCCTGGCTTCTACAAAACAACCTCTGTTCATGAGTTTCTCCTGCTCCTGACAGTTTTATCACATGCCAGAGGCAATCAAGACTGACAATTTACAGGTAACATTCATGTTTTGTCTCCCATTTTTACCCCCTGTGAAGAATCCCTCAGACAGCACCACCACACAGGGCTGTATGACAAAGGTGCCCTTTCCTTTCTTCAGCAAAATGCCAGAGGCTTTTAGAAGAGCAAGCACAAAAGAGCAGAGAAGAGGTTCTCCTGATATCACATCCCTCAGATCCAACTGTGCTGAAAAAGGAGGTCAAAACACGACCTCCTCCCTCCAACACTTGGCCAGAGGCTAGGAGAGTGTTGGACAGAAATTATGATAGAAGGTGCAATACAGTCTGCCTTGGTTTTATGCTCTCCCACAGACATCCACTTTTGGATGCTGTTGAGAACGGATCCTTGCTCTGAGCCAGTATGGCCACTCATGTTCATCTCATGATTGACAGCTGCCATCAACTTCTCTCCATTTTTTTGGAAAGCCTAACACAATACCTCACCTGAAGCAGGAAGCACAAATGAGAGCACTGTGACTCTCCTTGTCCTGACATGGGCCGCTGAAATGACTGAAACATTGATTCTGACTTTTAGAGTAAACTCTGAGAGGAACATTATACCACCAGGTCTCGAAGAGCCTGAGATTGAATACAGGCAATGACTTCAGTATTGCAGGAAAATGCAGCAAGTGTTTGGGAACTCTGAGCATCTTCAGCTCCAATCGGCTCAGTGTAGGGCAGAGTACCATTTGTCATGGTGAAGGAAACACAATGCTCCTGTAACTGGGCAGGCAGTGCTTCCTCATTCGCTTAGCCTCAAAGCAGCAGAGATCTTTGCTCCCCAGCTCTCTGCTTCCTATCTCCATTAAATAGCATTTTAAGCCAGGTGGCCTTGCTTGAGCCATTCTCATTAAGCTGTATAAATACTCAGTCTGGCCAACCACTGCTTTCATGGGTGTACCAGCTGGTCACAAAAGTTGACATACAAAAGCAAACCAAAACAAGTTCTTTCCTGGCAGTGTAAGAATGCAAACTTATGGATAACACACGAATGCATGAAATCACACCCCTCTAAGTCTCCTGTCATAACCATATGTATCTACATGTGCTGATAAGTACATTCCTCCACAAACAGCTGCACAATCACATGAACTTATCACAAAATCACCAATCCACATATTGACAGGTTTAGTCTCACATTTACACAAAACTTCACTTCTGTAAAGTATCACAAACTGCAACTCACAATTTTACACAAACAGTGATGTAGACATGCCCTCAAACACTAACTCTGCCACTTCCCTTCTCTTTTTTTCCTCAACAAACAGGCAGAGGCACAGACAATTCCCATCTGCATCCCTAAAGACCCTTCTGAGCTACAGCCACTGTGCAAATTTCATCCACTCTACGTATGACCTGAAATGAACTAAAAGGCAATGCCAAACCCTGAGAAAGCAATGAGCATAGCTGTTAAAAAGATATTCAAATGCATGTATTCTCTTATAATCATAGTCATTCCTAGTTAAATCAGAAAAGACAGAAATTTGCAGAAGAACCAATGCTAAGTAGGAACCTTGTTAAAACAGTGATGATAACAGACTGGCTTGCAGGAGAGCTCTTGGGTTGAAAAAAAAATATCTAAGAACATTGCTTGGGATTCAGCTTTAGACCATATCTTACTTAACACTTACATTAATCTGACTAGACACAGCACAGGAATATGCTAAACAAATTTACTGATGTTTAGGTAGTAGGCACTGCTAATACAAAGGACCAGAGTATCACAAGGATGGACTGGATAATCCTCAGGACTGGAATAACAGAAATGGCATGCAATGTAATACCGTGCTCTTTTTTGACAATGAAATGCCACAGCCATGTCCCTCCTATATATCCTATTAGCAGCAACAGCTCTCCAGACGAGCCTAGCAGGGTGCATTCTCTCCAAAGGCACTATGCCCCAGACACTAAAGTGCTCCCTGGCCATCAACAAGGATGTCTGACACAGGCTTTCCAACATGCCAAAATTGGCGGTTTCTGTGACAACTTCACCCCAAAACCTCTAGCTTTGTTTTGCCTTCATAGCTGAACACATAACTATGATGATGAAGAAATAAAAGCCAAGCAAGTTTCCCTTTACACAGAAATCATATCCATGTACCACAGTGAAGCTGCGTGCCCTTTTTTCTCCTTGTGTTATAGAGGCACAGATGCAAAAAAAAACAACAAACCCTCTGGATAGCAAACACTGTAATCAAAAGCTTAAGATCACCCCAGAAAATAATACTTTATTTCTTTTGCCAATCCGACAGAAGTTGTGGGGTTTTTCTGTAAGTTCCTTGCTGGTACCCAGTCTCAGAAGAAAATTCTCTCAGTGCACATCTGACAAGGTAGCCTTCCATCTCCCCTCACACCAAGGGGTACAGAAGCAGACTCAACACCTTCAAATGACTAGAGGAATGCAGGTGCCATAAAGCTGCATTACATTAAGGATGGAGAAGCCCAGAATAGTTCATCAGTTATGCTAGATGGTCCCCAAATCCTGACAACTCCCAACCTTGTTTCTACACCGTCCCTGCAGATCAGGGTGCTGGATCCCATGGTCTTTGACCAGCTGGTAAGGTGTCAACCCCAGAGCAGAAAAGGTGACAGGGGCCTGCTGAGCAAACTAGAAAGCCTGGTAACATACAGGGACAGAAGGACCATGGGAGCTCAACACTGCAGGCTGTTTGGCAGGCCTTGGGCTGGGGAACTCATGGAGGCTCAGGGCAACAGTCCTTCAGGAGTCATGCCACACCAACAGGCATGGCACAGCACTGAGGAGAAAACCCAGCACTGAGGGCACTGTGGAAAAAATACTTATCTTCTTTGTCTTACACACCACTGAATTCAAAGCCTCCAGTCCCAAGAGCAGGCACCATGGGCTACTGTCACCATGTTATACGTAGAAAAACCAAGTCAGTGATTCTAAAAGCCATCAGCAAGGAAAAAAAAAAAGCCAGGCACCAGGACAGAAACAGCCTCTTCTTTTGCTCTGACCACCCACAGCAGTGCTTAGTCAGAAATCTCTCTTCAACAGATGATTTGATGATTCGTCAAACAGCTCCCATTAATTTCTCTGGTATCTGGCCCTTCTGTGCATCATTCCTCTGGCTTGCAACTGAAGACCTTCCTACAATACTTCTGTCTGCAATCCACAGGCAAAGGCACTCCTGCTTCTCTAAACAGCTCCAGGCAGCACTCTGCTCATCTTCCATGCAGTCCTGCACCAAGCTGGTTCTCACCAGCATTGGGATTCAAAAACAGCAGAATATGGGAAGGGGCATCCCTAGAACCACAGAGACAGTCCTCATATCATAACAGAAGGCCTGAGAGAAACTAATTCAAAAAAGAGGGTAGGCAGGAAGGCAAGAATCAATGGTTCTTCCATCTGATTAAATTTCAGAGACTTTTTTTTTTTACTTCCCCTCGTTATCAAATATATAGAAGAGCAAAAAGGATAATCTGGAGCTACGAGCTCTTTAAAAACCAAAGGCACTGCAAAAGAAATTAAAATGAGTTAAATATTTATACAGTGCAGCTCTAATTAAATTAATAGGCCTGCAGATGTGCTGGGGAGATCAGCAACCTATCTCCTTCCCCTTAACCCTCTTATACTGTTATTACTGCAAAACTTTTAGCTCATTATCGACACTACTCAAGTTTCATTAAACAAGAACAAGGAAAATTAGGGGAAAAAATAAAACAAATAGAAGTAATAATACCTTGCAAGGAAAAGAAGAGTTGAACCCTACTTCTCAGCATAACGTCATGAGGTAAATATTTGCAAGCAGCATCCATCTTTCCATATAAAACCCCTTGTCATGGTTTAACCCCAGCTAGCAACCAAGAACCATGCAGCCACTCACACGCTCCCCCACCAACGGGATGGGAGAATCAGAAGGGTAAAAGCTAGAAAACTCACGGGTTGAGATAAAGACAGTCTAATAGGGAATGCAAAAGCTGCACACACAAGGAAAGCAAAACAAGGAATTAATTCACTGTTTCCTATGGGCAGGAGGTGTTTAGCTATCTCCAGGAGAGCAGGGCCTCAGCATGTGTAATGGTTCCTTGGGAAAAGAAAAGGAGAGCATCAGCATGTGTAATGGTTCCTTGGGAAAAGAAATGACATCACTCCAAATGTCTCCCCCTTTCTCCTTCTTCCTCCCACT
>NW_008677425.1:0-694 GCF_000695815.1 Acanthisitta chloris
TGATGACCCTTGTTGACCCTTGGGGACACTTGGGAACATTTGTTGACCCTTGCAGACCCTTGTTGATCCTTGGGGACCCTTCATGATCCTTGTTGACCCTTGGGGACCCTTGGGGACCCTTGGGAACCCTTGATGACCCTTGATGACCGTTGGTGGCCCTTGTTGACCCTTGGAGACTCTTGTTGACCCTTGATGACCCTTGATGACCATTGGGGACCCTTGGAGAACCTTGGGGACCCTTGTTGACCCTTATTGACACTTGATAACCCTTGTTGACCCTTGGGGACCCTTGTTGACCCTTAATGACCCTCACTGACCCTCACTGACCCTCAATGACCTTCGATGACCCTTGGGGACCCTTATGGACCCTTGTTGACTCTTATTGACACTTGTTGACCCTAGATGTCCCTTGGGGTCCCATGATGACCCCTGATGACCCTCACTGACCCTCGCTGACCCTCAATTACCCTCGATGACCCTTGATGACCCTTGATGACCCTTGGGAACCCATGATGACCCTTGGGGGACCGCTGATGACCCCTGATGACCCTCACTGACCCTCGATGGCCCTCAATGGCCCTTGGGGACCCCTATGGACCCTTGGTGACCCTTGGGAACCCTTGGGGATCCTTACTGACCCTTGAAGACTCTTGTTGACCCTTGGTGACCCTTAGGGACCCTTGATGACCATTGG
>NW_008677425.1:1067-3596 GCF_000695815.1 Acanthisitta chloris
TGACCCTTGTTGACCCTTGGGGACCCTTGATGACCCTTGGGGACCCTTGATGACCCTTGGGGACCCTTGATGACCCTTGGGGACCCTTGATGACCCTTGGGGACCCTTGATGACCATTGGTGACCCTTACTGACCCTTATTGACCCTTGTTGACCCTTGTTGATCCTTGTTGATTCTTGTTGACCCTTGTTGACCCTTGAGGACCCTTGCTGAACCATGATGACCCTCGCTGACCCTTGGTGACCCTTGGAGACCCTTGATGACCCTTACTGACCCTTGATGACCCTTGGTGACCCTTGTTGATCCTTGTTGAGCCTTGGGGACCCTTGATGACCCTTGATGACCCTTGATGACCCTTGGGGACCCTTGTTGGCTCTTGTTGACCCTCAATGACCCCTGATGACTCTCGCTGACCCTCACTGACCCTTATTGACCCTTGATGACCCTTGGGGGACCCCTGATGACCCAAGCTGACCCTTGCTGACCCTCGATGACCCTTGATGACCCTTATTGACCCTTGATGACCCTTGGAGAACCTTCATGACCCTTGTTGACCCTTGATGACCCTTGCAGACCCTCGATGACCCTTGGGGACCCTTGGGGACCCTCCATGACCCTTGTTGACTCTAATTGAACCTTGATGACCCTTGGGGACTCTTGTTGACCCTTGATGACCCTTGGAGACCCTTGTTGACCCATGTTGACCCTTGTTGACCCTTGGGGACCCTTGTTGACCCATGTTGACCCTCGCTGACCCTCACTGACCCTAATTGACCCTTGGGGACCCTTGTTGACCCTTGATGACCCTCGTTGACCCTCGATGACCCTTGATGTCCCTTGTCGACCTTTGCTGACCCATGTTGACCCTTGTTGAACCTTGATGACCCTTGTTGACCCTTGTTGATCCTTGTTGACTCTTGTTGACCCTTATTGACCCTTGTTGACCCTTGCAGACCCTTGATGACCCTTGTTGACCCCTGATGACCCTTGATGATCCTCAGTGACCCTTGATGTCACTTGTTAACCCCCGCTGACCCTCGCTGACCCCCGCTGACCCCTGATGACGCTTGGGGACTCATGATGACCCTTGTTGACCCTCAATGACCACTGATGCCCCTCGCTGACCCTTGGGGCCCCTTGATGACCCTTGTTGACCCTTGGGGACTCTTGTGGACCCCTGTTGACCCTTAGGGAGCCTTGTTGACCCTTAGGGACCCTTGTTGACCCCTGATGACCCTTGATGACCCATATTGACACTTGTTGACCCTTGTTGACCCTTGTTGACCCTTACTGACCCTCGATGACCCTCACTGACCCTCGATGACCCTTGCTGACCCTTGGAGACCCTTATTGACCCTTGAGGACCCTTCTCGACACATGCGGACCCTTGTGGACCCTTGTTGACCCTTGTTGACACTTGTTGACCCTTGATGACCCTCATTGGCCCTTGTTGACCCTTGTTGACCCTCGATGACCCTTGTTGACCCTTGATGACCCTTGTTGACCCTCATTGACCCTTGATGACTCTTGGGGACCCTTGATGACTCTTGGGGGACCCTTGGGGCCCCTTGGAGAACCTTCTTGACCCTTGGGGACTCTTGTTGAGAATTCTTGACCCTCGCTGACCCTTGTTGACCCTTGGGGACCCTTGATGACCATTGGGAACCCTTGTTGACCCTTGATGACCCTTGCTAACCCTCAATGACCCTCGATGACCCTCGATGACCCTTGATGACCCTTGATGACCCTTGGGGTCCCATGATGACCCCTGAGGACCCTCACTGACCCTCAACGACCCTCGATGACCCTCGATGACCCTTGGGGACCCTTGTTGACCCTTGATGACCCTTGGGAACCCTTGATGACCCTTGGGGACTCTTGTTGACCCTTGATGACCCTTGGAGACCCTTGTTGACCCATGTTGACCCTTGTTGACCCTTGGGGACCCTTGTTGACCCATGTTGACCCTCGCTGACACTCACTGACCCTAATTGACTTGACCCCGATGACCCTTGATGACCCTCAGTGACCCTTGATGTCCCTTGTTGACCCCCGCTGACCCTCGATGACCCTTGGGAACCCTTATTGACCCTTGATGACCCAAGTTGACCCTTGTTGACACGTATTGTCCCTTGTTGACCCTTGTTGACCCTTGGGGACCCTTGATGACCCATGTTGACCCTTGTTGACCCTTGATGACCCTTGGGGGCCCTTGATGACCCTTGTTGACCCTTGTTGACCCTTGGGAACATTTGTTGACCCTTGATGACCCTTGTTGACCCTTGGGGACCCTTGTTGACCCTTGATGACCCTTGTTGACCCTTGGGGACCCTTGTTGACCCTTGATGACCCTTGTGACCCCACTGACCCCACTGACCCCGCTGACCCCGCTGACCCCACCTTGGAGGGTCGGAAGCAGAACGCGGCCAGGCGCGTGGTGGCCGCGGTGACCTCCAGCATGGCCAGTCCAGTGACCTCGGTCAGCGCCAGGTACCGACCCGTGGTGACATGGCGGAGCCGGAACGGCTG
>NW_008677426.1:0-1653 GCF_000695815.1 Acanthisitta chloris
GATGGGTGTGACATTTGCCAACTTCCAATCCTCTGGGACCTCCCCAGTGAGCCAGGACTGTCAGTAAACGACAGCTCCCTCATCGCTCTGGGATGGATCCCATCCTGTCCCATAGACTTGTGAGGATCCAAGGGGCTAAGCAGATCTTTAACCGTTTCTTCTCAGATTTCAGGGGGGCTATTTGGCTTCCTCTCTCTGTGTATCAGATGTAACAGCCAGTTGTCCTGAGGACAACCTGTCCTAGTATTAAAAACTGAGGCAAAGAAGGTGTTAAGTACCTCAGTCTTTTCCTCATCTTGGGTCATGCTGTTCCCTCCCATGTCCAACAAGGAATGAAGGTTTTCCTTGCCCTTTCTTTTGTTATTGATGTATTTATAGGAACACTTTTTGCTGTTCCTGACAGAAGTGTCCAGATTTAATTCAAATTGTGTCTTTGTCTCTCTCATGGGTTGAGATAAGAACAATTTACTAAAAGACAGCTATGAAGTAAGAAAATGAACAGTAACAACAACTATATTAATAACAGAGTATACAAGACAGGTGAACGACTCACACAATTGCTCACCACGTGGAACCTGCCACTGCTTGTCCCCCACATCCTGGTAGTGGCTGAACCAGAGCTGGAACAAAGGGTACCCACGCCCCTCTCTGCATGCTGTGAGGTGGTATAGAATAACCCCAGGGTCCTAGTGTGCTCTACCTGGCTGCTGGCAAAGTTAACCCTGTCCTGGCTGGAACCAGGACATATGGTCAAGAGTTTAGTAAGCAACTCCAAGTACATCACTGATTAATCTTTTTAGCTTCTTTGTATCAGTAGTTTTAGCTTCTTTGTATCAATATAATATCTGACGTAATATTGAGTTGTCTAGCAGTCCAGCAAGCTAACTTTTGTATATCACCCAATGCCTTCCCTGCTGCTACACCTGGTGCAAACAATGAGGCCAGTACTCTTGAGGGTCTACCCCATAGGTCAACTTTATCTTGACAATCTGGTTTTAAGTGTTGTATATTTCGTTGTTGCCTTAAAGGACTTTCAGCAATCGTGGTGTTTTATAACTTTTCTCATTGATGGGATAAACATCGTTAATTTTCCTAGGTAACATGGTCCTCCTATGGGATTTTTGGGAATCCCGTGCCATGCACAATCACCACAAATCAGAAATATACCTGGGGGTAGTTCTTTGGCTGTGCCATTGTTCCAGATTTCCGCTTTAATCTCAGAGTTCTGTCCTGCTCCATATGCTCCATCACAATAGCTGTTAGCGGTGGTCCACCCATACCAAGGGGTAGAAGGGGTTAAATTTTTGTATCCTGTTGACCAATTTCCTCTGCCATACTGGCTGTGGTGTGAATACCATTTTGCTCAAAAAAATACACAAGCTGTCTGGTTTATGCCACTATTATTATATGTTCCTCTCATCGATCCTAATAAATCTAATTCTTGGGGGTCAATGGATAATATCCGATTTAGGTTTTTAATAATGTCTGTGGTTAAAACAGCTGGGTTAATTTTTGGACATGGTTTTCGACCTACGCAGTTTGAACAATCATAGCTTGTACAACACCATTGAGTAACATTCACGTTTAGCAGAGGTTCAACATTAAAAAATTTCACAAATTTCATAGTGTCCATAATAGGAGTGCCAATTAAGC
>NW_008677427.1:0-4095 GCF_000695815.1 Acanthisitta chloris
CACAGGGTGCCACTGTTGATGAGCTTTCATGGAGGGTTGGTGCCAGCAACAGTCCTTGTCATTTTTCTGGGAGCACTACCTGGCCATCTCCTTTCTGGGGTTTGTGGTGGTGACAATTAGGTGTTAGAGGAAACATAAGGGAGCCAGTATGGAATAGGCTGCCAAGGGAAGCTGAGGGCCAACAGCAGCTTTCAGTCCTAGCCACTTCTGTGTGGGAGCCCTCACAGGACTTTTTCTTACTGCAACTGGAGCCTGGCTAAAGAAGGGAATAAGTGAACTAGTAGAGCAAGTGTAGAGCCCAGTGTTGGTGGGCTTTAAAGGGGTTGCAATGGGATGGTGAGTGCTGGCAGCAGCTTTCAGTCATGGCCATTTCTGTGTGGGAGCCCAGACTGGAAGCTGTCCCTTTTCTTTCTGGGCTCTGGCCATGGTGATGATTAGGTGTTCAAGCAAAGACAGAGCCCTGGTTTTGGTGGGGCTGTGAAATGGCCTGCCAAGAGAAGCAGAGAGACAGCTTTCAGCCCTTGCCAGTACTGTGTGGAACCCTAGCTGGCCACTGTCTTTTTTTCTGGCTGGGCAATGGCAGTGGTTATGTTTCACAGCAATGGTACTGCTTCAGTGTTGTTGGTGGTGCTATGATGAGGCTTCCAAGGTAAGAGGAAGTCCAGGAGGAGCTGGAAGCCTTCATCGGTGGTTTTTGTGTTTTGGATCTGGGGTCTGGCTAGATTGAAGAAGGACGAGAGGGAAATCATTAGGTGTCAGAACAAGCAGAGAGTTCTGCTGTTGGTGGGGCTGTGTCAAAGGGCAGCAGCAGCTTTTAGTCCTGGCCCCTTCTTTGTGGGAGCCCTAAGCTGAAGATTTTGTCTTTTGGACCAAAGCTCTGGTTAGAGTGAGGCAGTAGTTTAGGAAAATCATTAGGAGAAGGCACAAGGGCAGAAACTTGCTGTTGGGGCCAAGAGCCAAGGCCACCCAGAAAAACACATGGAGATGCTGGCATGCATAGAAAAGCCCAAGGAAACCCATCAGTCTCACCAAGAGGCACTTTGAAGCTCTGGGTCTGCACAGAAAGTGATGCTGAGGGGTGAAATGTGGCCAAAAGTGTACATGGTGGTCCCTGGGCTGTGAAGAAAGGTGCTCAGATAACCCTGGGGTGCACAGGATGGCACTTGGCTGCCAAAAGCTACACAGGAATGGACACTGAGGGGTAAGAGAAGAACACACAAAGTTGTGTCATTTTCTCCCCTCACCCTCCACATCCCCTCTACTCTTGCCTCCCACATCCCCCCTACCTCTTTCTTAAGCTATAGCCACCAGTGGTTTGCTGCATCCAGTTTACTCTGGCCTTTGGGGGATGGATGGCAGCATGGTAGTCAAGGGCTGTCTGGAATGGTGACTCAGATGTCTTGTGGGTATGGAACTGTGTGTATAATCTTCCTCTATAAGTAGTGGACAGCCCAGGGCCTGTTGTGCTCTCCTGCACATCAGCAGGCTGTACACCAGGATCAGCCCCTGATAAGGGATGCCTCTCAAGGTTACTCCTTGAGTCTGAAGGTTCCCTGCTGCAACAGATTCTCAGTGAGTGATTAATAGCATGATAAACTTTGAAATCATAGCTAAGTGATATAAAGGATTTATTGCACACAATTATAATCCTATAGTTAAAAACTGTTGACCAAGGCTGGGACTAGGACTGGAACCAACTGCACCTCGACTCCTCTCTGAGAAGTTAAGAAAATATGGGTGTCCTTTCTGAATTCATGATTCATTGAGAAGGTCTCCCTGATTGTTTTGTCTGACCCAATCTACCGTGTTGTAAATAATCATAGAACCACAGAATCACAGAATGGTTTGGGTTGGAAGAGACCTTAAAGATCATCTAGTTCCAATCCCCCTGCCACGGACAGGAACACATTCCATGGGCAGCAAAACTTACACTAGACCATGCTGGGGTCCTCAGCATTACATTGCATGGGCAGCAAAACTTCCACTAGACCATGCTGGGGTCCTCAGCATGACAAAGATGTGGACCTGTTGGAGCAAGTTCAGAGGAGAGCCATGAAAATGACCAGAGGGCTGGAGCACCACTCCAATGAAGACAGGTTGAGAGAGCTGAAGAGAAGGCTCTGGGGAGACCTTATAGCAGCCTTTCAGTATGTAAAGAGGGCTTAGGAAAGATAGGGAGAGTGACTTTATAGACAGGCAGATAGTGATATGACAAGGGAGAACAGTTTTAAACTAAAGAGGAGAGATTTAGATTAGATGATAGGAAGAAATTCTTTACTCAGAGGGTAATGAGGCACTGGGACAGGTTGCCCAGAGAAGTTGTGGGTCCCTGGCAGTGTTCAAGACTGGGTTGGATGGACTCCTGAGCAACTTGGCCCAGTGGGTGGCATGGCATGGAATGAGATGATCATTAAGGTCCCTTCCAACCCAAACTCCTCTATGATTTTAGGCATTAAACCTTATTTGAAAGTGCTAATCCCTCAGTTCTATGTCTTGCCAGAGACAGATTTTATGTGGGATTTAGTGTCCCTGTTTTGCCAGTGGCTGATGATTCTTCTTTCAGCAAAGGAATTGCCTTATATTAGGATATAGGCACCTACAATAAAAGATGAGATTTTTCACAGTATGCCCCTTATACCATATGCTTATTAAGCACACTACTAATGAGATGGATTATCAGTGCATACTGCATTGATAATAACCCCAACAAACAAAACTTCCTGTTTATTTTTTAAGAAGCCAGACCAATCTTACTACTTTGAGTTAGAGAAATAGCAAGATGTTGTTTTCTTCTATCTTTCTGTATCCCATCAGGACATAAACCTCCCTTGGATCATTCAGGTTGACCAGTTTTAGTGGAAAACCAAAGGAGTTAGCAGTGCTAGTGTCTGTTTGGAGGTTTGACTGGCTCACAGATGACTTGTGTGTGATTGTGAGACAATCTCACTCTCATGATGAGATTGTCTTCTGCCTGCCATGTACTCCTCATGCAGTATCTAAGTGGCCTCTGCATTTTGCCTTCCTTCAGTGCTCAAGAATGTGGATTCCATATTTCAGTTAGCATGAAACTCACACCAAAATGCAATGCTTTCTGTTTTGTGTTCGATTTATGGAACACTAACCATGCATCCTGATATTCTGGGAGACGAAATACAAGGATTCACCACAAATGTCTGCAGCATCTAGGAACTCTTCCTGAGTCATGTTGCAGAACTGATATTAAAGTGGGAAAAGGAAATGCACTTGGCATCTAGTTTATACTGATCACAGCAAAACTGCAACCATTCACAGACGTGGTGCTCGCTCCAGCATTCTGGTCCAGAAAGAATTAGAATCTGCAACATATTGGACAAGAAACAGGAGCAATGCAATGAAAAATTCATAGTATTCCAAGCAAAAATGATCCCTTTCCTTCTTACTGTATTCTTCATTTCTCATTCCCCTAGAACATATCAAGCCCTGCATGTTGCATTTTTTGCATTCTATTGTACATCCTCTTGTGTGAGAGGACAGTTTCAAGAGAAAGTGCTAATGCATGGGAAAAAAAAGAAAACGTGCCTCTTAAAACTGTAATCCAAAAGAATTATAAAGATCAGAGTACAGGATTTATGAAAATTGAGCACTCTGTGATATAAAGAAGTGATGTGTTCTTGGACTAAAGTACCTTGCGTCTTACACACGAATGCACTCAGTCAAAGCCACCTGCTGCACTCTGTGGCAGATAGAAAAATAACATTAATTTGTTACCATTTTTCTTAAAACTCCAGCAAGTTCTTTCATTTATTTAGTCAAAAATAATGTTGCTAATGTCATCATAGGGAATATTTACTTTGTTAGATTAGAAAATGAAAAATGTATTACTCCAAACACACATCACTGGACAAAGAGTTTCCAAGCAAACCTGCCAGGTGTTTGTAACCTGAAACTACTTTGCCAACTAAAGTCCAAATTTTTCATACGATCACAGAATTTTAGGGGTTGGAATGGACTTTACAGATCATCTAGTCCCAACCCTCCTTGTCATGGGCAGGGACACCTTCCCACTAGATCAGGTTGCTCAAGGCTTCATCCAACCTGGCTCTGAACACTGCCAGG
>NW_008677427.1:4233-27459 GCF_000695815.1 Acanthisitta chloris
TTGAACCCATTACCCCTTGTCCTATCACTGCAGTTCCTAACAGAGAGTTCCTCTCTGGTTCCTTTGTAGGCCCTTCAGATACTGAAAAGTTGCTCTGAGGTCTCCACACAACCTTCTTTTCTCCAGGTTGAACATCCCCAAATTCCTCAGCCTGTCTTCATTTTCAAATGAATCCTGAACATTTGATTTTGGGCATTGCTTACATGAAATTGTAATTCAAAATACACTGTGATAGCACTGAAAGTCAAGTGAATAGGATCTGTCTGTCTAGACAGCCAGTTCAGAGTGCAGAAAGATGCAAATAGGCTGGAAGAGTTTCCATAGCAAAACTAATTCAAAGGGTTTGAAATTGTGACAGAATAACTGTAATATGGATCTTGCATCCTCCATGGCTTCTGTAAAGTAATTAATACTTCTAATTACTTTAATTACAACTCTGAAAGGTTTACAGAGGAATTTGTGGTTGCTTTCATGAATCATTCCCATGCTATAAATATCTTCATATGTATGCACATACAGGATTTATGTAATAGTACATGGTGTGTTTTAAACCCTCAGATGCTACTGTGACATGGTAGCAAAGCCAAGAGGTGGGCAGAAGCTCTGGATCTGACTTTTGGGACCCATACCTTGAGGATATTTGAATGTCAGATTTTATTCACCTCCTTATTTAAAAGGAAAATCAGATGAGCTTGACATTGGATCAGCTTTATAAGCCCTGCAGACTGAACACACCTGGCTATGGCAGAGTCTGAAGGCTTCTGTGGGGGAGAATGGGAGAGCTGGGAGCACGAGGAGCACCAGGCTCACAGGCCTTTTGCCAGGGAAAAAAGAACCAGCTTGAAAGTTAGGCTTTAGCTCTACAGGAATCCCAACTGCGGAGGCTGCTCAGCTGAAGGCTGAATCGATCCCTTTCTGAATCAGGCACAGTTTTTAATTTTTTTGGGTTTTTTATCCTCTGCCAACAGCCTCCAGCACCCCTTAGGAAAACTGGAACATCATCACATCCTCAGCTAGACAGATTCACCAGGAGATGGGTATCCCTATGGGGCTGGGCAAGAATCCAGCCCTGTGTTTCAGGGGCTGCTGCTGCCACAAACCAAGTCCAGATCCTTTCACTGTATCTGTGTGTGAAAAGTTCATGTCTTTGCTTTTCTACCTACAAGAGCATTAGATTGCTCATTTTTTTCTGTCTTATGGCAATATGAAAGAAAACCAGAAGCATTTATTCTGCCAATCCACAGGTAGAGTGAATAACCTTGAAATACTGTGGCCATTGGGCTCGAGACTTGGACTTGATTTTGATAAATATCATCTTCTCTGGGAGGATTTATATTGTATAAATGGTGCAGTATGTTTCATTCATGGAACAGCACCCATCTGGTCCAGTTTCTGTGTTTGTTTTGTTTTGGAAAGGCTCAGATCTTTATTTTTGTATGTTCCACAGCCCCTTGAAGTGCTGTTGTATATGATAACCATACTAAATGTGCTGGCACCAAGACCTCACCTTCACATGTGCTCATGGCTTTTATATCTCATCTACAAGTTAAGAACTCAACAGCTTTGCTGTCTTGGAAATTATGAATGTGATCAAGGTAGTATGCCACTGAGGAGGGAAAGATCAGCCAAAGACAAAGGGTCTAATGAAAGATTTCAGGTTTTCTCTTAGAGAAAAAGAAAGGAGCAGGTAGAATTTCACACCACCATGCAAACACATAAGGAAGGTAGAACCTCTAGTGACAGGAACATGCCAGAATTGTGACTAAAACTACAGTGTGACAGCAGGGGAGGAAGACACCTGGCAGGATGATGGTGGGTAGCTGAGGGTGCAGAAGAAAGCACAGAATTCAGACCTTTCCCCTTCTACATTTTAAGGTGATATCCATTGCCTGTTCAGCTGCATTGACCATCTTATTGTACTTCTTGTTGAGCCTGGGCTGGGCAGTGGCCAACCCTCAGAGATTGGCAGTTCTTGATCTGATCTTGCCAGAATACATAGGTTGTTTCAATCAACAGATTTGATTCAAGTTTCCTAGCTAAGGCAACACTGCTAAAATGAGTCTCCAGATTTGTGGGGGATGTGTTTTTACCAGTGGTGACAAGTGAAGCTGTGGAAGGCAGTAAGTCTCAAGTAGGTTCAGGAATGCAGGCCAGATAAAAGATAGCTGTCCAGATTTTCCAAGGATGCACTGGCTACTGCATGGCATATGCAGGCAAGCTAATATAGTATGTGTGTGATATATAAATGGAGGGAAATATTGCTATCAGCCAAAATAAAACTGGTTGTTCTGTTGATATGTAGCCCAGTTTTAATATAGGGTGGGCAGATCATTCCTTTATAACTCAGTCCACCTTTTTGTCAGTTGGAAAAGATGTATTTCATTTTGGGATAATGTTTTAATTTTTGGAACTAGAATTTTCATGTATTTTTTGTATAATTTTCCCCTTTTCACCCTGTGCTGGAAAACTAAAAGAAGAAATGAACAATTACACAGTATTTTTGGTGTCACAGATTTTAATGTACTTAATGTATTTTAAAGAAAAATGCCCCCAAATATAAATGCTCATGTATTCTGATTGCCAGAAAATAGAAGCATTAAAATTACCAATGTGAGAACATAAAGGCAAACTAAGTCTATAATTCTCCCCACGGGAGCATGGGGGTGGCTGTGCTGTCCCAGGTGAATGTCCCTCTAAGCCAGAGTCCTCTCTCTGATTAGGTTTGCTGGAACTATTTCAAGTTTTTATAGAAAAAACCATAAGATAATTAGAAACATATAGATAAGATTAACATTATGGTTTAATGAGATAATTGATTAAAAAATTTTGATCAGGTTCCCATGCAAATGTTTGAGAAAACATCATTCTGGCCATAAGGATACTCACTTTGCAAGACACTTCCACAGTTGTCATCCATACCAGACCATGAGGAGATTAACAAACTCTGAGAAAAAAATGTTTCCAAGAGAGATTAGAAACTGAGAATTTATACAGAAAAATGGTTGCTGTCTTCAGGGAAAAAGCTTTTTGCACAAAAAGTGAGGTGACTGAAGAATAAAGTAGTTGAGAACTGGTGATAGTGGCAGTGAAAAACATGATCTATGATAGGAACTAGATACAGAAGAAGAGAATTTTTGCTCATGCCATTTTCTTACACATGTTTAATGCATGTACATGAGCACTAATTTCTCTGTTGGTTGTGTCTAAGACTTATGATGCCTGTGACCCTAGACCTCCCATATGAAATTTAGTAGAGGTGTTGATGGTTTAGGAGATTTGAAGGAAAGAATTAAGTGGAATTTAAACCATGGTCCTTACATTCTAGTTCACACCTGTTTTCCTGTTTGGAAGAAACTGGAATGGCCAGGGACTTCCTGCTGTGGAGTACATAGGTGCACTGGATTGTGTCTCTGGCCTTCCACACTTCAGACAAAACTACTCAAGCTAGTTTTGGCTCTTTTCTTTCAGACCTAAGCTGCTTCTGCCTTTCATAACTAATTCCATCTTGGGCAATACGTAGCAGAAAAATGCCTGAAATGTTTAGTAGGGTAACATGATTTTAAAGATCAATGTGTAGTTTAAAATCAATACAAAGTCAAAAATTGTCCAAATAGCTGTGCATACCAGGAAATGGGAAGGATTCAGAAGTTTTCATGGACTCCAGAATAGAAAGAAAAAGCCAATCTTAGTCTAAATAAAGCAATGATGAGATATGGAACATGGAAGGATTTGGGAGGCTCCTGAAAACCTTCGGTATACTAGAATTCATGTACAGGACAAGGCAATATTTCAGGACATCACATTTCCACCTCATCATATTATAAGGAGTGGAACACAGAAGACAAACATAGAATCATAGAATCATAGAGTTTAAGGGTTGGAATGGACATTAGATATCATCTAGTCCCTGCCATGGGCAGGGACAGCCCCTCATTAGATCAGGTTGCTCAAAGCCTCATCCAGCCTGGCTTGAACACTGCCAGGGTTGGGACAGCCACCACTTCCCTGGGCAACTTGTGCCAGTGTCTCACCACCCTCACAGGAAAAAACTTTTTCTCTCACATCTAATCTAGACTTTCCCTCCTTCAGTTTGAACCCATTGCCCCTTGACCTATCACTGCAGTTCCTAGCAAAGAGTCCCTCTCTGGCTCCTTGTAGAATCATATGGAATCATAGAATTGCTTGGGTTGGAAGCAACCTTAAAGATCATCTAGTCCCAACCCAAAAGAGAGTATTTATAGACTATATTTATAGATATAATCAATATGGTCAAAATGTCTACTCTCTATGCATTTCTGCCAAATGACTTAATGCAGAAGAACTCATGCATAGGTGTGTAATTGTGCCTTTGGATGGACATTGTATGTTCAGTGAGGAATACAGAATTTTACAAAATTCATGCAAAGTGACCTATATGAACCTACAAGATCTTAGATATAAGATCACCAGAATTTAAGTTTGTGATGGTTCCAATTTTTAATTTTCATTCCTCTTAGTGGCTCACACAGAGGAAAATTCCCAATATAATATCTATTTACAAACAACTTAGAAAGTCAAAACAGTGGCATTTATGTATGTTCCAAGTTGCTGCAGAATGGAAGTAGTACAAGTGCAAAATATTTGACTTCTTTCTGCAGTTGCTTTAATGCTTATTTCCAATAGGTTAATGAGATGATACAGGTTTACTGTGCACAGAGTTCTGAAGTTCACAGGGCTAGGTAGAAAGAAGTCAATCATTCTTTCCTACAGTGCAAGTGCATTGACCCAAGTGACTCTGAAAACCCTTGAACTAGAGACCTCCTCATGCTCATCATCTGTATGAAAGAGTTCCTGCACTGTTATCCCCTCAGTGCAAGAGCAGCTGTAAGGAATTAAAGAATACTTTGTCTGTCTCAAACACTATTAAGGCCACAAAAGGGACATGCTAGCCACCAGGGCAATAAATTGAGATAAGCACAGAAGAGATGAGTTTGTGCTAATTCCAGGCCTGATGGAGGTGTGATCTGGTTAGCACATCCTGACTAACATATCTAAACAACAATCCCCACTGTGGCAAACTGCATATACATGTCAAAGGTCACCTTGGACGGGCAGTGTCTGTGATCACTGGACCCCCCACCCCAGAGCTGCCTCACTTTGCAAGAAAACTAGGGTTACAATTCCAAGGAGACCTGTAATTTGGACTGTATGAAGGTGGTAGCCCAAGGGGAGCAACTGGGGACTTCCACCACCAACAGCATAATTTGGGACCCCCACCACCTGGAGAATAGCTTGGGACCCCCACCACTGAGAAGCCCAGGGTGAAGAAGCACCAACTGGACACTGCTGGATCCATGGATGGTGACTGTCTCCCTCTCTCCCTCTCTCCCTCTCTCTCACACTCTCTCCCTCTCCATCTCATTCTCTCACTCTTTTTTTCCTCTCTCTTTCCTATTTCTTTCTCATAATAATAATTGAATAAACCCCTTATTATTATATTATTAATGTACTATTGTCTTTTGGCATATGGTCTTGTTGGCATCTTAATTTGGGTAGAGGCAGTTCTCACAAATCAGATTGTAACAGCAGCCCACTGTGAGTATACCCTGGTGCCAACTCAGTGGGCAGAAATAAACAGCTGAAAGCCAATTTACATCTGGGATAGAATAGATATGCCCACAGGTCATTGGAGAGATGTGTTTTAAGAATGACTGCAAAGATAACCTGTACAAAGTATCTCTCCTACTCTCTATACCTGCCTCCCCATATGTTAGATTTCCCACAAATAAATGTCTGGAATGAAATCCAGAATCCATGAAACATGGGAAGTTCAAGGTGAACATCTTCCCAGATATGGGAAGATGGATGGAGTGTTACAAGGAAAGAGGGGTGTGAAAAAAAATCCAAAGTCACTGGTTCTCAAAAAACATTCAGAACTAAGCACATGCTTGATTTTGTAGTTTATTGTGAGGACAACTGATTTCTCCAAGCTGGGAAATTAAGTTTGTGAAGTGGAATAGCAGCCTCAGTCCCTACTGAGGACTAGATTTGGGCTTGCAGGTGTGGGGTGAAGCTGCCAGCTTCAAATCCTACCAACAGGTTTGACCACATGCCTTACAGGCAGCAAAAGCTATTTGGGAAGGAAAAATCCTGTTTTAACCATATGCAATTTATACTGCTGCTCCCATGGATGTTCCAGAAAATAATGTTAATTATTAATGTCATTAAAAGGGTATTATATTTTCACTTAGTTTATGCAAACAGGATATTGATTTGGGTCACATTGAATACTATCTCACTTTAGCTGGTGCTGTTTATGTATGCATGTATCTGCTTAAATGCACTTGGGGACATAGAAAGTGGAAGAGTCAGGCAGATCTTTTTCAAATAACAGGAGAGCTTCACAGCTCTTAGTTTTACTCCAGGTGGTGCTGGGTTCACAGAAGCTACTAATTAGCTTTCACATTGCAAACTGTCTCTTTTGATTTAGTGAAACAGGCCTAGATTGTTAATTTATGAAAAAGTATTTGTTGAGGCTTTTGCTTGTCTCCCCCATTATTTCATTAACCCAAAGCCAATTGTTTATCTTTGAGGAAACTGGTGAAGCACAAATGAGAATGGCAGGACATCAGTTGAGTGCCTGACAAAATCATTGCAGCAAAACCATTTTGGCAGCCTACATCTCTTTTATAAACAGTGACTTCAGTAAAAAATGAAGCTTACTTTTACGTAGGTGATTCCTCCTGATGCAGCAGTTAGTCCAGAAGTAGATCTTGGGAGCAAGGGGGAGCAGGAGACTTCAACAGCAGCACAACACAGCATGTTGGAAATAAAGCCACCTGCAGGACTGTGATACATGGAACACCTTAGAGACAGGTTGGTTTGGTTTTTCAAGTTCTGATACACACCCCTTTTGATGACAGTGATAACATATAGTATAACATAGCCCAGGGTTGGGGGGAGAAACATTCTCAAGTGCAGAAAGTTTACCTTTATTCTGCATTGACATTTTCCTCTTTCTCTCAAAAGTGTTGGCTTATGTAAGCATGATTTTGGACCACTTAAGCAAACCTGGTATGTTTAAGCACTTGAATTAAGTAGAGTCTCACTCTAAGAAGGGCTATCAAATTTTGTTCAGAGCTCTCAAAGCCCAGGAAGTGACATTCTCACCATTTGCATTTGGCAAAGAGCAGGATGCAGAAAAGTGACTGGCTTAAAGTCATGCAGCAAACCACTGTGGGTGTCAGAGAATGGACAGCACGTAGCTGATGTTAGGTGATGTCTCTGTCTGGCTGAGCACCATGCCTCTAGACCCACTGAAACCTGCTGGGTTCCAGCCCAGATGCAGCTGCCTTGAGGTCTGAAATGATCATTAAGAGGTTTGAATGTTCCTGGACAGGATGCTTGGTATGATCAGGGTCTCCAGAGGTGAATGAATTGGAGGATGAAATGGGCACATCTTACATAAAATTATGCTTTTAAAAATATATAAATTAGGAATAGTTTTGGTCAGAGTAGATCAAGACATTTTTGTCCCCCAGAGCTCCATCTCCATTAGAAGTCTTTTGAGGATGCCTGCATAAACAGCAAGAGTTAAAAATTTAGGCACATATGACACCTCAATTCTCCTGAGACTTAGTATTTCTAGTACTGAAAATACACTGCCTTTCATACATTTTAGGTAGGGTTTGAACTAAGATTTTCTTGTCCTCAGAAATTTATCAGCCAGAATTGCTTTTTGGTACAGGGAGAATGAGAGAGGGAGGAATAAGTAAGTGAAGCAAATAACAGGCAGAAGCTTGCAGGATCCCTTTGGTTTACTTTTTTCCTTTCTGTGCTCTCCCTTCAAGTGAAGGCATTGATTTGCTCTGTTACTGTGCTGACAGAGTGCCCTGTGGGTTCTCTGTGCTGCTGCCATGTGTACCTCGTGCTGGTGGTGCTGCATGGCATGACTGTAGGGGAAGCAGCTCTGTTGCAAGGTGATGTTGCATGGTGTGAATGCATGTGACTCAGAGGGTGTGCCATATTTTCCCTCTCCAGCACAATAGGACCATGCCAAGGAGCACTGCTGATGGAGCTGGTAGAGGCCACCCAAGTGTAGTGTCCCAGCTAGACATTTCAGAACAGCTTGTGGTACCAGGAGAATTACCTTCTGTTACACAAGATGATGGCTGAGAAACATGACTGAAGCTTAGCTGCAGGCTCACATTTGGCAAAGCCTTAGCCCTAGAGGACCCCTCCTTCTTTCTTCCCACTGTGCTCTCCTTTAACTAACTGAATTATCTCTCTCTTCCTTGTTTCTCTTTTTAATTTCCTTCTCTGCTTATCTTTCTTCTTTCTCTCTTCATAGTTCTTTCAAAATTATTTCTTCCCCTCTACTCTGCTCTTGTGAGACCCCACCTGGAATAGTGCATGCAGTTCTGGTGTCCTCAACATAAGAAGGACATGGAACTGTTGGGGCAAGTCCAGAGGAGGCCACAAAGTTGCTAAGAGGACTGGAGCATCTCCCCTATGAAGACAGGCTGAGGGAGTTGGGGCTGTTCAGCCTGGAGATGAGAAGGTTGTGTGGAGACCTCAGAGCAACTTTTCAATATCTGAAGGGGCTACAAGGAGCTGGAGAGGGACTCTGTGTTAGGAACTGCAGTGATAGGACAAGGGGTAATGGGTTCAAACTGAAGGAGGGAAAGTCTAGGTTAGGTATTAGAAAAGAGGCTTTTCCTGTGAGGGTGGTGAGACACTGGCACAGGTTGCCCAGGGAGGCTGTGGCTGCCCCAACCCTGGCAGTGTTCAAGACCAGGTTGGATGAGCCTTGAGCAACCTGATCTAGTGAGGAGGTGTCCCTGCTCAGGGCAGGGGGCTGGGACTAAATAATCTGTAAGGTTCTTTCCAACCCTTAAATTCTATGATTCTGTGGAATGATGGATCTTGCTTCTACCAATGGGGAAAAATGCCTATGTGTTGTGGCAATTCTGTTGCAGGCAGATCTTTAAAGAAACCCTGTCCACAGTGTATGAGACTTGTCCCATTGTCCAAAGCAACACACTGGTTTCCTGCAATGTGGTTTTTGCATTAATAAAGCAGTATATAAACTGTGGCATCCTCCAGACAGGAAATTTTTGGTAACCTTATGAACATCAATACCTGTATAAATAAGGAGTAGTAGTTACAGAAGGGATCTCAAAGGCTGTATGAACATGTTGTGACTGGTATAGCACTGAGAAACGAATCACAAGATTTCCTCTCCTTTTCTGCTACTCAGTGAAGGTATTTAAAGAAAATTCTCATTCTCAAGGATGTGGGAAAAGAATTCTCATTTGATACAGCAGAAATGCTTCTCTACTTGTGAATTCACAGGGCAGCACAAGTCCTTGCTGTGTACTTTGTCTTGCACAGAAGTACCTGAGCTGTGGTGCTCAGCTCATGAGCAAAGGCCTGCAGGGTTAAATAAAATTGGCTGAGCTCTTGAGATTAGCAGTAAGAAGTTATTATTGGATTAGTCCATGACACCATCTCACAGTTTTTAATAAAATTGCCAATCACAGAGCTTTTCAGACTGACTGGAGAAGTATTGCTCATGAGTGCAAATGGACACTGAAGAGTTACACAGTGAGATGTTTCTGCTTCACATACATCTCCAGTTTCCACTGGCTAAACCAGACTTTGTTCACAGTCTGTTAAAGTGGCTTCATCTGCTTTTTCCTTAGTTTATAACCTGTTATTATTTTCTATCACTCACCATCAACAGT
Source organism: Acanthisitta chloris (assembly GCF_000695815.1). Classification (NCBI taxonomy): domain Eukaryota; kingdom Metazoa; phylum Chordata; class Aves; order Passeriformes; family Acanthisittidae; genus Acanthisitta; species Acanthisitta chloris. The sequence goes on from NW_008677427.1 coordinate 13,959, forward strand.
GACCCAAAAGAGGCTTTGACTTATATGAAGTGGAAAGTGTGAGGATGATGATACCACAAATACTAATCTAGTTTTTTTCAGCTGCAGAAGCAGAGAAACCTTACTAACTCTGTTTCCTCCATCCAGAACTGACCAATGGCAAAGAACTCAAGCTCAACTCTCCTGTGGTGGCAGAAGAAGTTATGAACACACTGTATCAGATATTCATCCTTACACATGTAAATCCTCTAAACAAGAATCACAGCACTTTCCCCAGAACAGCACAAATTTCTGGGAGAGCTATCTGGAAAAATAGGTACTGGAAAAAGACATTGTATTTAACCAAATTATGGAATTGATTATGGATTAATCAACCTTTTTCTCTTTACAGAAATGTCCCATATAAATCCTGATATGTTTCTAAAGAGCTGTATAAGAAACAGGTTTAGTGACATACATTAAATATTCCATTGCTCCCTTGTTGAATGTGTGTCACCCCAAGGGTCACTGTCAGGAGTCTCACCCTGACATTTACAGCAATGCTACAAAAATCTAAGTGGTTAAGTAGACTGAAATACTTCTCTGATATGATTTTTGTTCGGATTTCTCAGTCAAATGGACAGGCAGAGATGTTCACAGACATGACTCTCTGTGAACTTCCTCCATGGCAGCCAGTGGGTAGGGAAATTCAGAGCAAGAACCAGTGTCTGTCCCAGGCTCTTTGCCAGCAAGTGGGAGCTTGGGCCAAGATGACATGAACCTTAGGACCACGGATTAAATTGTCCTGTACAAAAGAAAGTTACTTAAAGATTCTTTGCACAGCTCCCTAAGGATCCTGGTGGATCTGACCAATGAAAAACCCAGAATTTTAGATGTTGATCACATTCCTGCATGTCTAAAAAGCCTCAATATCTTCCTGCCATGATCTGAGATTAGTGATCCTGGCAGTAATTTGCTGTGCTTACCTCCTGCAGCACTGCAACCTGAATACAAGCAGACCACAATAGACATGCCTAAAACATCACATTTCTGATAGTACCCTGATGCTCAGCAGCATGAGCAGTTAGTTATCCAGACTTCTGCTCAATTTTGTAGTATCTACCTCCACAAGTTTTCTCAGTCTCCTGAAATGTTTTTCCATGGGTTTTCTCTTTGTGTAAGCCCATGTAGAGAAGGTGCTGCTGACTAGAGAGAAGAGTCCCTAAGTGATAGCAAAATGAGCAGCACACCACATGTTCTCAGCATCTCTTCTGAGATACCATTCCCTTGTATCCTAGAGATTGTCTCCACTGGGCAAGGTGGGGTTGGAGAATAACAGAGCCACTGTTATTGGCTTTATGTTGGATGGTCACTCTGTGTTAAAGATTCACATGCTGTACATTTCCTGCTCTAAAAATTTTTTGTGAGAAGCCAGTGTTGAATACTTTTAGTATCAGAATTAAAATTGGTGACAGAAAGAAATATTGAGAAAAAACAAAGCCTAGACTAGAGTCTTGGTGGTGAAGAATAGACAGTGCTTGAGTTTTTTGAGTTTGAGCTGCTGCATTTGTAGTTGGAGATGGATATTAAAGGATACATTGGTTCTCCAGCCAGCCCAAATGCATGATATTGACTTTTCTGTAGAAAAGGCTGCTTTGCTGTATGCATTTTGGTGCCAAAAAACCTTTCTGGGCTTTGTAACTCCAGAAATTGGATTTATTTTGTTATGGGAGAACTTGTCTTTTCTGAACTTTGTAACTCCAGAAATTTGATTTATTTTGTTATGGGAGAACTTGTTACTCTCTTGCATTCAGCTTGACAGAAAGGAAGCAGGTCCATAGACTTCCCACAGGCACTGATCTCTTAACACGAAATCCAGTTCACCAGGATGGTGAAGTGGTCTCTTAACATAAAATCCAGTTCACCAGGATGGTGAAGTGGTTCTACTTTTAGACCCCACTCTTCTTCTAACTGCATTAGCCATGTCCCAGTTTTAGATGCTATGAGTGAGCAGCTTCTTCAACAAACAACAATATGTGGCTATATCCCTGCTAAGGAATGTCAGGTGGAGTGAGAGCAATTTCTCTCCTGTTTTACACAGCCTTCAGTTATACTTTTTAAAGGAAAGAAAAATCAAGGGTGTGTCTTTGACCTTTGAAATATGATGGGAATTCCCCTACAGACTAAGCTCAGAGGGGTTAGGAAACAATAGGGTTGATCAATCTGAGACAGTATAAGGGTCAGAAAAAAGTAGGAAAGATCAATTTAGTGTTATAAAAATTATCACCATTTAAAAATACCTTTCATCTCTTAATTTACAAGGCCCATAAAAAAGGCAAAATAAAAGTGCCTATTTTTCTCAGAAGTCTAGATGGCCTTTATTCATGAAGACATCTGTCTACACAGAAGATCATATAATTGTTTGGGTTGGAAAAGATCTGTCTACAGAGGAGATCATATAATTGTTTGGGTTGGAAAAGACCTCTAAGGTCATCGAGTCCAACCATTACCCTAGCACTGCCAAGTCCTGCACTAAACCATGTCCCTTAGCTCCATATCTACAGGGCTTATAAATACCTCCAGGGATGGTGACACAAACACATACCTGGGCTGTTTGTTACAGTGCTTGACAGTCAGCGAAGAAAATCTCAGTGAAGAAATCTAGACCTCCCTTGGTACAACTTGAGGTCTTTTCTTCTCATCCTACTGCTTGTTACCTGGGAGAAGAGGCTGACACCCACCTCGCTACAATCTCTATATGAAAGCAAGGATTGCAATTAAAAGCAAGGATCCAAAGGTAATGAATCTCAAATTTATTCTGACCTGGGAACCATCATCTCTGTGTGTTTGGTGTTATTCATTATTTGGTGCTCCCTGATTTTTTTTCACTTTTCTGTTTAAAAACTGTGAGACAATAGGAGAGACTGATTTAAAGGCATTTATACACACAATAGGTTTCTCAGTTTAACAAATCTGTATGTGTCTTAGAACAATATATTTAATCATGCTTAAGTTGAGGCCTTTTTTTGTTCCTACTCACAGGAGCCTAAAAGGACTCATGAAAATGGGGTTTAGGTTAAGTCCAAACAAAGCTATACCTTTGTTCACACATTGCAGATCCTGAATCTTTGTAAGCTTGAGCTTAATTTAATAAAGTCAGTGCCCACATCCCTGGAAGTGTTCAAGGCCAGTTTGGATGTGGCCCTGAGTCTTTGGCCCCCTGGTCAATTGGAAGGTGTTCCTGGGGGGCAGGTAGATGTGGAACTAGATGGTCTTGAAGGTCCCTTTCAACCCAAAATAGATGTGCAACTAGATGGTCTTGAAGGTCTCTTTCAACCCAAACCATTCTGTCATTCTATAACCAGAGAGCTGTTAAAGCAATCCTCCTTGTGCTTTGGCTCAGCGAATTGTTGCAGCTTAATGAGTTAGTCCATGCAATGTGTAATGCCATTAATTAGACTAACTAAATGGATATCAACCTTTGGCATGCAATAAAGGATTTGGGGTCTTTAGGTGTTAAATACTTGTAAAGGATCTTTAAGAAATGTTTGTTTCAACATTGATGCTTGTTGTGGGGCAAAGGTGTGGTTGGTTCCCTCAAAGCTTGCTGAGCCTCAGGATGCCTCTGGCCATGGAAATCCTCTAGCAGCTGAGATAACTATGTGCCATTGTCCACCACCCAAAGCCTCCAGCTAACAGATAACCACCATAATGAGGCACCATTGTCCACCACCTACACCCTCTGGCTGCAGAATCATCTGCCAGGTAGATTGACAACCTCTTCAGCAGCTGAAACCTCGAGGCACCAATGTCCACAACAGACACCACTTCCAGCTGCTGAGATCAGGGAAACTCACCAAGGAGTGTCTGACAGAGCCCTATAAAAAGGACCAGTGTCCAGAGCATGAGGCACACTCACCACCAAAGTGTGGATCATCGGAATGCTGCTGGACCTATGGTGGTGGCTATCTCTGCTTTGGCATACCAAATCTTGCTAACTTCTAACTATCCCCCTTTCCTGTTTCTGACTTTCCTATCACCTCTTCTCTCCCCCTTGTGTGACCAGTTATAAAGTCTCACTCCCTAATGGTATTTTGACCTCGTTTGTGTCTTCATTCACATTGGGAGAATCGATGGAACACTCCTGAGTCTAATTGGACTGGGACAATACTGCATTCAGCTCCCTGGACTGAGGGGCAGTTTGCCCTGTAGCAGGTTTGGCTGGAGCCCTCTCTGCTAGGCAAGTTTTGGAGACACTCTGAAAAGGGTCACTGATGACATCTACCCTTCTTTTTTCTCTTGACTGAGGCAGTGGTGGGTAGGATGACTTGTCCTAGGCAACCCCTCCCACCTTCATCCACACTGTCATCTGCCTGGCCCTCAAGTTCCAGTGCCTCATATTTACTGTATAAAGGTGTCTGGGAAGGTGAGGCAGGCTGGGAGGGAATTCTCCTGCCACCCTGAGCAGTATCTATGTAAAATGTAAGGATCACCTAATCCACATAGACTGATGACATTTGCTCAGGCGTCAGATCCTTTGCCTTCTGTGACTACTTTGTATGTTAATTTATGATCATTCAGGCCCAGTGACAAAACGTGCAAAGCTGACATGAGCCACCGTGGATGAGCTCAGTCTCATGCAGTGTCCATGTGCATCCTCCTTGAACAAGCACCCCCACTCCCCACCCCAAATCGTGAGAAGCACCTGAAAAATCTGTAATAAAACTCCCAGATGCACCATCTCTCACCACCTCAGGTTTAAACAATAGGTCAATACAGTTCTCAAGTGAGAAACTTGAGATTAAAATATAAACATCAGTGAGAAATAGTGCCAAGCGTGGAGGGATTAAGGGATTCCATGAAAGATGAAACTTCAGAAAGCATTTGAGCCTGTTTCAAAATCTTTGAAGCTCAGACATGGAAAAGTAACCTCTTAGTTGCTACAAACCTGTGCATGCCTTTGCCACTGCCTGCACAGGTAGCACATGTGTTTTAGTGACCAGAATGATGAACATCTCTCAGCCACAGACTTCTACACTGTCCCAGCTAAATAAACTCTTCCTTTTGTGTCCACGTATGAGAAACACAAGTTCTTCCTTACATGAACAAAGTTTCTCTTATGCTTTTCTCTTGATACTAATCTAACTTCATGAGATGTTCATGACTTGAGGCACAAGAAACAGAGTGGAAATACTCATGACAGCCTTCATTGAAAAACTTGATTATGAGAATCATTAAATCCTGAAAAACCCAGTTCTCTCCTGGAGACTTGCAAATGAATGGGACTAACCAAGGAACAACTTGGATCTCTACTAATTTTTTGTCGCCTTCCCTGGTACAACATAGAAGGGCAAAATATTCACTGATCCTGACTGAAATTCATCTGGACCTTCCCTGGTACAACGTAGAAGGGCAAAATACTCACTGATCCTGACTGAAATTCATCTGGAGGATCCAACAGGAAAAGAGCAATGGTTCTGCCCAAATTAGGCTGGCTAGATGGTGGGTCAAATGGGTAGGCCTCTTTCCATTGGAAGACTTTTTTTTTCTAAATCAGTATGTCATTAATATTGCATACTAGTTTCTTGGCAGAAGGCACTACTTCAAAAGTCATTTCAAACTATGGTCAGGAAGCTCAGTGGGCTACAGATTTCCTTTGGAACACTGCAAAGAACAGCTTGAAGTACAGCCTGAGGAGCACAGAGAGAAGCTAGCAGCAAGGACACCTGTGCTTGACTTGTCTTGCCATGCATTTCTTTGTAGAAACACACACATTTGACCTTTTGCTTCAGTTTAATCCTGAAAACAGGTGTAGCTGTAATCTGTGCTGTACAGAAGCAGAGTGGGTGTTCTTCACTATTTGGAAAGGTCCCTTAAACCTGTTTTAGTGTTTCACTGTGTTGAATTTCTCCATCAAATGACCTTGTAAGCTATTGGTGCAGTAGACAGCTGAAATTAACCCTTAACTAGACAGTTTCCAGAAAGAAATGAAAATTTCTCTGTCTCCTCTTTCTCAGGAAGGTTGAACAGCACAGAAAGCTTAATGCTGCCAATGCTGTTGGCTCAAACAATGCTTTTGACATTTCAGGAACTAAGCATGAAGGATTAGCAGATCAATGGCACATTGTTATGCATGAAGAGCAATTCTTAACCCTTCACACATCCCAAAAAAATATATACGTGGTCTGGGTGGACAGGGATGAGGCACTGGGGAAAAAGGGCATTTGCCCTTCCTTTGTCATTACAAAGGTTTCACATTTGAGCTTCCTCATTCCCCTCACTCTCTGAAATAATTGGAACACAAGACTATATGTCTACAGCTCTGCAAAAATTTGATGGAAGATGGATTGAAAACCAAGCTAGGATAAATTAGCCTTGCTAAAAGAAATTAAAATAGCATCATTTTACTCTTGAGGATTAGGCTACAGTGATTTAAGGCTATGAGAGCACTGGGTTGGAAGCTTAACGTGCTTTAGCATATACATATGAACTTCACATGCTTAACTAATTCACATCCACTTTCCTGAATAGATAAATGACAGTCAAAGGTCATAGCTGAAGTAGAAGCTAGCAACTACAGTGTTAGTTTCTGCAGTCATTTCTGGTTCTCTTTTTATATGGACTTCAGCTAGAATTACGACATGCTATGCTCCTCCTATTGCCACTCATTCATTTTCTGCTACACTGGCTTGCAGATCTCTCCCAACCCAGCTCTGAGTTTAGAAAGCATGCCCTCACTGCACAGTGAATTTCTTCTACAGCTCTGAAATACTGTCAGGTCTTAACATGCTCAGGCTGTACCACGGCCAAATCAGATAGTAATCAGTTGTCATTCTTTGACAACACTTGCTCTGTACATTTCTGTAAGGGTAGAGCTGCCAGGGAGGTGTCCCTGGGAGGGCAGAGGCATGGAGCAAACAGGAGCTGTCATCCTGCATGTGTGCTAAACACCTAGAAAGTGAGAAAAGTATGCTTGTTCACTTTTATTGTTGGGATCTGCACTTGTTTTCAAACCCTCCATTTTTCCTTTCGGATAGCCAAGAGTCTGCATTAGAACAGCATTAGCTATCCTATACATTAGACACAGCTTATGAGAGTGGGATAGAGTTGTTATCAGACAGTGCTTTTGCAATGACCAACAATAAAAGCTTTAAGGCCACAAGGACAACTCATGCTTCATTTTTTTAGACAGTACTTAACATTATTCTTTGTGCTATCTCTTCTTTTTATAATTTTTTTTCTTGCAAAGCTGTGAAAATTACCATTTGGAGGAAATCTCTAACATTTTATGGATTTTTAATAGGCATTTCAGTTTTCAAAGAGGAATAGTCCCTTTATTTGCGTGTCATGCCTAGAAGTCTCTAGTGCTTAATCTGGCTGCAGTTCTTTTTCACCTAGGAGGACTGAATGTGATTCCCATCAACTCTTTAACATACATGCATGATCAAGTATAGGAAAGTAAGTGGCATCTAAGTGGTTCATCTGTCATTGCAATATTATTCATGAAATCATAGAATCATAGAGTCACAGAATCAACCAGGTTGGAAAAGACCTCCAAGATCATCAAATCCAACCCTACCATGGTTGCTAGACCTAAGTTTCACATCTAGTCTCAAAATGAATACAATAACCATCCATAACCTATCGTTTTCAGAAGAAAGTGTGTTTGAAAACCTTCACAGAAAGCAGGTTTGGATAGTTCAATTTGCTTAGAAGTTCTGTGTAGAATCACCTATAGAACAAGGACAAAATACTGAGGAGAATTGTCAATGGTAAAGGCTCTTTTCTGCTCATATAGGATGTTTTTATGTGTTCTAGAACCCCAAGAATTTGAATATGCTTCCACAATTTATATCTGTCTGTCTATATGCCAATGCTTATGAAGAGTTCACAAAACAGAACTCTGATGTGAAACTTGTCATTCATCTTAACCAATTAGCTATAAATGGCATCAATTGACAGTCTGCAGTAGCCTTGCATGAGAAACACAGACTCCTTTTGCATCCATGCCTTTCATTAGGAAAAAAATCCCTAAGAACAAACAGAAGAATAAGAGTGAGATCAAGGAAGGAATTATATATCTTGTGGCACTGAGAAACCTCAAACTCACTCCAGGCAGAGAAGTTTCAATAAAGAATGTCATTATGAAGTAGTCTGTATTCGTCTAGACCATAACATTGATACCATTACCTCTCACCATTACCTACCATTTGGAAATTTCTCCTTGGAATATGCAGTTTCAGCTTGGCAGATGTAGTGTAAACAAAATGGGCAAGTGTAGGGGCCATTATACTGCCTTCCCAATCTGAGCTTCCAGTAAGGAATATAGCTCATGGGTGAACTGCCCTCTATGACTCCTTGTTGAAATACAAGATCCAAGTTCCTAGGCAGAGGTCAGGATTTCTTTTTTTAGACACTAGTCATTGCATATTCTCATAAGTATTTGAATGCAGTGTGGAATCTGCCAGGGCAGAATTTTCTTCCCCCAGAAAATTCCTTTTTGTCAAAAATTGAAATATTTTGTGAAAATATATCAACTTCAAAAGAATATTACTTGAAATGGCCAAATCAGACAGTGAGAAATTCTACCTGGTTCAAGTATGTGAAGCTATGTGACCATAGCAGGATGGATACCCAGTTTCTTAGAGCAAAAGGTGTCCAGCTTTATCCAGGTATGAGAATACTCCATCCATTGAACTGCCATTTGCCAGGTAAAAAAAAAAAAATAGAAGGCAAAACCCCCACAACAGAGATCTTGATTTGTGAGAGAATGAACACTGTTGGCCTTTAGCCCCAGCCAGACACAGGACACCACGCAGCCACTCGATCACTCCCCTACCAGCAGGATGGGGAAGAGAATCAGAAGGGTAAATGCTAAAAAAACTCATGGGTAGAGATAAAGACAGTTGAATAGGGAAAGCAAAAGCCACACACACAAGCAAAGCAAAGCAAGGAATTAATTCACTGCTTCCCATGGGCAGGAGGTGTTCAGCATCTCCAGGAGAGCAGAGCCCCAGCACACAATTCCTTGGGGAGACAAACACCATCACTCCAAATGTCCTCCCTTCCTCTTTCTTCCTCCCCCTTTATATACTGAGCATGATGTGCTATGGTATGGAATATCCCTTTGGTCAGTTTGGGTCACCTGTCCCAGCTGTGTCTCCTCCCAATCTCTCATGCACCTTCAACTTCCTCACCAGCATGTCAGTATGGAAAGCAGCAAAGGCCTTGGCTCTGTGTGAGCTCTGCTCAGCAATAACAAAAACATCTCTATATTACCAACCCTGTGCTCAGCACAAATCCAAAACTCAGCCCCATACCAGACACTGTGAAGAAAGTTAACTCCACCCCAGCCAAAACCAACACAAATACACAAGTGCCGAAGAAACATCCCTAAAATGAATTAGAGGGTGGACTTTAAAAGAATGCAGATGTCTGTTGTCAGAACTGTGAAAACACACAGGTGCTTGTTTCCTTGTGCAATTGTACTATTGTGTAAGTAGTTCTTGGCATGGTAAACAGCAAAGGTGAGATGGTGAGAGAGATAGCTTGGAGAAACGTGTATTTATTTGTCCATGCCATTTTGGTGGCTGTAACTACAAATAGATTAGATACTGTATATGCAGTCTTGGATATCATAAACATTTCTGTGCAAATCCAATAGTGTGTAGCACCATCAGTCCTTTTATCAAAGACAAGCTGCATAAACTCTGTATTTGACTATATATTATCTTTGTAACACTCAATTACACCTGAAAGAGCCTTGTGCTGGTTTAGGCTGGGTTAATTTTCCTCATAGTAGCTGGCACTGGGCTACCTTTGGGTTTGTGCTGGAAGGGCCAAGGGCCTTTCTCCTCCTTGCCCTGCCCCAAAAGTGAGGAGGCTGGGGGTGCATAAGGAGTTGGGAGGGAACAGCTGACCCCAACTGACCAAAGATGGAGTCAGTTCCATACCATATGACATCATGCTCATTATATAAAGTGCAGGGAAGATGAAGAAAGTGGGGGGATGTTCAGAGTTATGGTGTTAGTCTTCCCAAGAAGAGCTACACAGCTCTGCTTTCCTAGGGATGGCTGAGCACCTGCCCATGGGAAGTGGTGAATGAATTCCTTGTTTTGCTTTGCCTGTGTGTGCAGCTTTTGTTTTACTTATTAAACTTGCTTCACTGCAACCCGTGAGTTTTCTCACTTTTCCCCTTCTGATCCTATTCCACATCCTACCGAGGGAGAGTAAGCAAATGTCTAGACAGAGTACAGGACAGCTAAATGCTGTTAAAATCTAAGGGAGGAAAAGAAACCAACCCCATTTGATAAAACCATTTACAAGACTCGGTACAGTCTGCTTCTAATGTAGTTTGCAAAGATGCTGATTTTGGAGTTTCTTTTCAGGTGTCCCTTGGATTTTCCCTACTGTTAGAAACGTTGAACTGTGTTTCCTGACTCAAACTCTGAAACTACTGATAGATGTTTTCTCTTTTCCAAATTACAGAATTATTGTCATTGCCCTGAATTCTAACTCATCAGCTGAATGTTGCACTTAATTCTTCCCAATCGTGTACCAAATAGGCTCAGATGCTTGGCATCTTTCTATTGCTACGTTGAACACTGTTGCAGTAATACTCTGCAATCACTAGACTGAGATCCATTCATTGCAAAACAATCAGATGAGCTAATGAGTCACATTTGACTTCTTCTCTTTGCAGTCTTGTTTCCTAAGAAAGCTTGTGCATGTGCAAGTTCATCTGTGTCTTTCCTGTCTACCTCCTTGAATCTTTCTTCAGCCATTGATCATTTTTAACTGTATTTGGCACATGAATAGCTGTCCCAAGGACACCACAGGTTTAATGGAAACGGTCAAGTGAGGAAAGAGAAGAGACCCTTCAGGTCCCTCACTAAAAACAACATCTAGTGCTGCAACACCTACTAGACAGGAGAGAAACCAGACAAGACACCTCTGTAGTTAACAGTGCTATTACAGGAAGCTCAGGCACAGAATCAGTTAGGTTGGAAGGGACCACAGTGGGTCATCTGGTCCAACCTCCCTATGCCAGCAGGGCCAACCTAGAGCTCATGGCTCAGGATTGTGTCCAGGTGGTTCTCGAATACCTCCAGTGAGGGAGAATCCATGACCTCTCTGGGCAATCTGTTCAGGGCTCAGTGACTGCACAGGAAAGAAGTTCTTAATCATATTCAGATGGAAAACCAGGAACAGACCACATGGGTTTCGGGAACTGTGCCAGAAGACCCAAATTTCACAAGCAACCAGGGTTTCGTGGTCTCATTGTCTCTAGTGCTGCTCCTTCTGACTTCTCCCTTTTCAAGAAGTTCAGGGCTTTAACAAATGAAGATGAGGGAATCCTCTGGCTGGGGAGAGGAGGAATGCTTTAAAATGTGTAAAGACAGAGTTGCAAGGATTTGTATTTTTTCAGAGGAATCACTGGTTGTGTGTGGGCTCGTACAGAATCGAGACAGGTAGAATCTAGATAATTCAGATTTTTGGAAGTCAAGTAAAACTTTTTTTTAAGGCATATCATAAATGGATCTGATTCTGCTCAAAAAATTTAAATCAAAATCATTCTAAAACTTCAAGTTTTCCCAGACTCACAGACCCAGTTTTATCTTATGTGATGACCTGTGCAGATTACATACTTTAAGTGAGACATATCTGATCTTCCGTGAAGAGTAAATCGGAGGTTCACAGAGTTGTGCAAAGTGAGTTAGAGGCAATAGTAATTCCTTTGTTCTTTGCAAGGTGATGCTAAAGAAAAGATCAGGAGGATCACTGCTTTTAATTTTGACTTGTTTTCCACCAGATGGTGCTTCTTACCTTGTCCTAAGATTGTTCTTCCTACTGAGTAATACCAAGCAGTATTAGACCCTCTGCATCTCTCTGTTCCTACCCACACTGTGTACCTGGATGCACTGCACTGGGTATCTGCCTCTGGCCAGCCCCACATTCACAGGTCTGACCTGTGGTTGTGCATTGCTGCTTTACAGGGTGTTTGGGGTCTGTTTGGGTCTTCAAAACCTTATGCATTATGAAACTGTGATATTGCAACTGAGTCCAATCCCATTGCATCAATACAGCCCAATGCTTTGTTACCACCATATGTATTCACCTTTGTGGCACTGTCTGAGACAATCAGACCAAGAAAGGAGCTATCCTCTGTGCAATGCACACACCAGCATGACTGTTAGAGGCCATGATGTATTAACCAAGTGTGGGATTATGACCTGGGATGGAATGTGTTAGCTCTTTGGAAATCATGCATTGGTTTCTCCAGACTAGGTCTGTATCAGTGTAAACAAGTGGATGACATAGCAAATTAAAAGCAAAGGTGAGTCAAGGAGGAAGCAATACTGATTTTACAGCGTCTACAGCCTCTGTTTTCCAGAACACTTGCAGCATTTGCCTTGACACTGGGCTGTGTGTTCCCTGCTGAGGGCTGATCTTGCATTGGCTAGAGCCAAGGCACTTTGGCTCACCCTACACAGGTGACTCAAGAGCTCTTGTAACTTCAGTTTTATCCAGTACCAGGAAGATAGCCAGGAAAGGATGTTGTAAAGGCATCCTTGGCTCTACTAAAACCTCTGAAAAGTATAAAAAGTTAAGACAACATCCCATGACTTATTCTTTGTCATTTTAGATGTATGGAGTGACACGACTCAGAATAGTAAAAGTACTGACCCATAATAATGTTCCTGGGACCTGCTAAGCTTCCTGCCACTGAATGCTTGGTGGAGACTCCAGAGCTAGCTGCAGCCCTGTCCTTCAGCAACCAGCACCCTCAGCCTGCTCACAGCTCTCCATAGCCCTCACCTATACCTTTTCCATGGATGCCCTATTAGGAAACCTCTAAAATGGCTAAGCATGTATTTTGCCGTAAGGTTTTCCCTTTATTTCTTTCTCCCTCTCCATATATTTAGCCTGCTGCCAGACCCCACCCTACCTCCCACTCTCCTGCAATGGTGCATTATTAGTTGTGTTGATGAGATACACTTGCTACATGGCTCAATATTAACCCAGGGTCAGGGTGAGGATTCCAACATCTCATATAAATAGGTGGTGAGCAGTAGGAGTCACTTTTCTGCTTTGCTGTTGTATTACCGTGCTACCAAGGAGATACATGAGAGATTGTAGAGACAGAGCTATGTCTTTTCCTAGGAAGTTCTTTTACAGTTTTATGAGGCTGAGAACTATCACTCCCCCATTTACCTCTTCGTGAAATCAGACAGACACTTGCCCAAGGTGCACAGTGAGTCACTGTTGAATAGGTGTCCCTGGGCTTTAGCTTGCAACTCTAGAATGCATTTTAGGGACTCTGTAACAACAGAAGATTTAAAAGAGATTTGAAATGATTAAAGAAAACCTTGGTGACACCAGATGACTATGAGGAGTTGTAACTGTTGAGTCCTGTTCTTTACTGTTGGACATTGCTGATTCGCATAGGTCCTTCCATCCATAGATCAAGAGCCATCTTTAAAACAGGACTTTTTCTAGAAAGCTGAACTAAAATCCCATTCTACTTCTTTCTTTCCCCCCC
>NW_008677427.1:27479-28325 GCF_000695815.1 Acanthisitta chloris
AAAAAGTTTCCAACTGTGAATAATTTTTATTTTCCTTTTAAAAAACAAAACAAGTTTTTAATGACCTGTTTGCCTTATTTATGTGCAATTGTGAATGTTTAATTCAAGAAACAAAAAACATTATACTTTACTCACTGTCAAGTCACTGAGTCCTAGAAATGGTTTCTTCACAGTCTATCCATATGCAGAAATGGTGACCAATTGCACAGACCTTGAGGCCTGTCCTGACCTAATTTTTCCTTGGTCTTTTAGTGATGCATCAGATCATGTTATCTGTTGTGAGGTCACTATGTCCTGCTTTTTCAAATGTCTAGATACTATAACCTTTGTGAACAGATCCACTCTTAAGCAAAAAGGGGCAAAAATGTACTCCCACAGTTATGGTTATAGTGGTAGATCTACTGCATGTGTTTGTGACAAATACTTCAAGGATCAATGACAATAAAAGATTTGGCTCAAGATCTGTTTGTTAGTATGGATTAGAAAGCCTATTTCAGCTTGGTCTTTCTCTACCTAGAAGTTTGCCCTTGTTTTAGAAACAATTCATAGGAGTGTTCTTCTCATCTTCTATCTTAGTAGTAGGATGCATTCATAGGAGAAGGAAAACTATTTGTAGAATTTAAGCTCTCATCTGATTAACTACCCAAGAGGAAAAAAAGATGTGGCTAAATGTATTCCTTCTTTCCCATTCTGAGCTGCTTGATGCCTCTCTCTGGGAGTGAGTTTTGCCAGAGGACAAATTGAGTATTGACTGGACAGTGTGAAAATTGATTTAGGAACAATCACAATTCTGTTGAGGGTTGGACAACAAGTCTGCAGGAAATACTTGTTTGTGATGCAGGAATG
>NW_008677427.1:28340-32092 GCF_000695815.1 Acanthisitta chloris
ATCATTAATCCAACAAAGAGTGGTTTTATCTCAGAGTTTAAGACTGTGCTGCCCTTCCCCAGACATTTTAATTACAGGTGGGGAGAGATAAGCTAGCACTCAAAGTGACAGCAGTGCTTTGTATTGAGACTGAAGGAATGAATAGCTTTCTTATTACCCATCTCAGGCATGGGCAGGCAGAAGAAAAGGTAATGTTAAGATGTGGGACAGGTGTAGAGATCCTACTTCCTCCCTACACCAGCCAACTGGGGGCAGTGGAAGCACAGCTCCTTTGCTGGACCTGGTGCAGTCAGTTTGGGCTCCTGATGTTTAGCAGCAGCACTACTGATAGTTAATGGGCTAAAAGTTACAGGGAGAAACTGCTTCTGATGTTTCATAGACTCCCATGAAATAATGAGGATAGTCTTGCACTGACAGAAGAGAGTGGTAGGTTAATCTAACATCTTAGTTCTGTTTCAGCTCTGAAATTAGCAGGCTACAGAAGCTAGTGCTGGGGTGAAGCAGGACTCGCTGAGAAGGGAGAGAACTCTTCCTCCCAAAGGTTACCAAGGTACTGCTGTGATTCAGAGCTTATCAGAGCTGAAGTGACAAAAGAATGAGCCTTCCAGAAAGCCTCCAGCTCTGCAGCTCAGTCGGGCACTGCTCCTGGCAGGAAGCTGTGATATTGATTGCTGGGCTAGCACTATCTGGTGTCCTTGAAGCTGGTGGCACATGTCTTCTGACTTTGCCCTCTGTATTTAGATTTGGGTGTTGGGTATTAGAAGGCTCTTTTTATTCCTCCCCCTTTTTTTTTTCTTCATAGGCACTATAGTACATGCTCTGTTTATTTACCAGAAAGAACTCTATGTCTAGACCAAGTTCTCATTCACCACTAAAATCCTCTTGTTAGATTTTCAGAGGCAGAGTATAAGGCACTCTGCAGCACTGGCATGGGCAATGACAGTGCCCCTTGGCACCCACAGGGACATCGTAGCTCCTATGGTTGACACATCCTTTTCAGAGGCTCTGAGCATTTCTTGGGGAAATGCACCTAGTCAAAGTTCTCTCAGCCATATCCCTTTTCCTCTCTAGGACATGACAAGAGCCAAGAAAACTGTAGTGTCTAAGTCCTGCATATTAGCAAAGCAGTGCTGAGTTTCTCTGTGTCTTTCTCAAGGGAACTTTCAAGTCATTCAAAGAGCTTAGGGAATGCATGTTATAATAACAACCTGGGACCATACCTGCTGGTCTTTGCTTTTGGCTTGACATTTTGTTTACTATGGTGTTTGTGAAATAGGGACAAGCCATAAACATCCATCTAGCTGCACCTCTGCAGTGACATGCTCTGACATGCACTGAGTATTTTCAGTGGAAGTGTTCCTGCAGCCTTCTTAGTGCTTTGTGGGTTCTCAAAGTCATCCAGTTAGGGAGAAAAACAACCATAACATGTTACTGAGGTCACAGGATGAATAAGACCTTATGAATAGTCATGCTGGAAACAAAAGCTTTGGTGAATACTTGGTGAGAATTGTGGGGGTTGACAAAAGTTTGCAGAGCAATTCAAATTAATGAAGCACATGGAAAAATGTTACCTTGTGGATAATTTCCAGGCAAAAAGATTTTTTGAATAAACTGTTCGATGTTGGGATTTTACTCACCTTTATTTTCATCTGAGTTGAGAATTATCCAGTCATCATCTTGAAGGTAAATCATTAAGTTATAAATTTTTTTTTGGGGGGGAGGGTGTAGCAATCACTGTGTCAGGTTTACCCTGTGTCCCAGAGCAGTGAATAATTGCTTTCTGTTGCTGTAGCAACTGATGGCTTAATGCCTAAGCTTAAACTTCTCCCCAGCAGCGTTAGATCTTCTGAGTGGGTCATAAATAAATGTGAATATATCTTTTTTTTTTAAAATCAGAAACTTTGCCAACAGATAAAATGCTTTTCTTTCTTTCTTATGCCATTTATAAAAGAGAGCATATACTAACATGCCCACATAATAACTTGTCCATTTGTGACAAAGCTTTTCTCCATATCATACCTTATTGCCAAGAGTAACAGCAACAGTCAACAACTTCCTTCATGAACTGGTGCGATTTTATCTGGGAGTTTCAATCAGATGTGTATTTATAAGCTTTTCTGAGCTATAGATTGTGAATGTTTGTACATTTGTTCTCCCAGCAGCTGTGTAAAATGATACAATGTTTTACAGATCTGGATCTGAAAGATAAAGATCACATAAACTGCAGAAAGTCTAGAGTAGAATGAGAAATACACTCCGGATTTTCTAACATCAACCCCAGAGCCTTAAATACATAATAGTCTGAGCTAAACATCAACTCTGAGATCATGGATCCAGGCATATCTGTACCTAATATGATAAACAGCAGAAACACACTGGCACAAGATGATGGGGTGAGGCTGAGTGTTAGAGTATTTACTTTTCTAAACCTTATGTAATCTTAGCATGTTGATCTGCTTTTCCTACCTCAGAGGTAGATTTTTCAGATTTTTTTTAAGTGATGCAACATACTTCAAGTTCACTTTGGTGATTTGGTCACTTGTTTCCCCTTTCTTCCACAAAATAAGAAGAGGTTTGTAACCTGTGAAGGAAATTTCCAGTGGAAGAACAGAATTGGTAGCAGCAATCAGCTGAAAGTAAGAATGTGTTTGTTACACGAAAGTGCATGCTTAGCAATTAAACTTTTCTAAAGCAACATTGTAGTTGTTTTTGTGCTTTATATACAGTATTAAAAATAAAATAGTCTACCACATGTAATTTACGAAAGCAGCTAATAATGAGTTCATTATTGCATAGCAAGGCAATGTTGCAGTCGTGGTTATAAGCCTAGCCAAAGTCTTTGATCTTCTGGTTCATTAATGTATAAATGAAAAGACTTTAGCTAATTATCTCAGTAACTGGTCTCACTCAGGTCTCAGTCAGTTCTTATTCCAGGGCTTACCCTTTCATTTTCCATCCCCTATGCAGGGAGTGAGTCACCTGAGTCAATGGTTTATTGTCCTTTCATATAAGAGATTTGTTATTTTCATAGCTCTGTCCAAGGGACTCACCTGTCTATAAAATTTGCAGTTGAAACAATTTGAAAAATGCCAGGTGATGTAGCTATTTGCAGTGACACCACTGGGTATTAGTTAAGAGGAGCTGATTTTAAATAGGCAAATGCAGCACTTAGGAGTTCAGCCAGCCCCAGGGCTGAGCTGAGTATCACCAGAGTATTACTCTACTCTTTGGGCTACTTCCTCTGCTCCCAGTGCTTGGGCTGTGAAACCCAGGAGTGGGAATGAGAGTCGATGTTAAGAGGGCATTTAAAGAATCCAGTGAAGGTGAATTCTTGATTGCTAGCCTGGCTGTGAGAGTGCACTCTGACAGAACTGAACAGCAAATATTTTTCTCTAATAAAACTTGGGATCACTAAAAGCTTTCTATCAGCTCCAGCCTCTTTACTGAAGAACATGGTGTGGTTTAAAGCTTTCATTCACTTCCAGGTATTGCAATTGGCCACTCCTATTCAGACAATTTCAGCATATATATATATGTATACACACAATATTTGTATTTATAAAGAAATATTTGTTCTCAATTCTAAATGAATGAAATCTGATCTGGATGGTGATTTTAAAACATGCTATTCATTTTATACGCAGATTGTGGTTTTCACCTTACATCTCAAAGCATATTAATAGTTACCAAATGGTGCTTAATAGATGATTGCCCATCTCTCCCCCCTTCTTCCCCCAGCTTTTTCATTCTTT
>NW_008677427.1:32535-34263 GCF_000695815.1 Acanthisitta chloris
CCAGCCTCGTTGCTCTTCTCTGGACATTCCTGACTTAGAACTTGCATACCAAAATATTTTATGCTAGGATACTAAGACACCCATCCTGTGTTTGTTATTACTGTAAACAAATCACATTTCTTGAAGAAATATGTCATTAGAAACTCACATTAAATTCATATGTTACAGTGTTGACATGCTGAATGTTTGGAATGGTGAGGCCGCTGATATGTCTGTAATTTCTAGTATAATTTCTTTTCTGTTGTATCTTTCTATGAATCCATGCAAGAACATATCATGTCTTACTTGCCTTGACTGCCATTGATTTTCCAGGGATGAGAGCTGGTGCTGGGAATGGAGTCTGTTTTATGCAACTATGCTATGTGGAGAAAAATGCTGAAGGTAATATTTAACAACAGTTGGACTCACATATAATTAACCATCATTTTCAGGGGAATTTGCTTCTGTTATTTTTTACTACACACACACCTGTGCACAAACAGGTGGCTGCTTTCTTTGAACTTATACCCTTACAGACAGTGGATTTCATGAGGCCTCAGTGCCTTTGCAAACAGCATTGTTGGAGATGTGGAAAGAGATATGATGCACCGTTCAGAAGATGAAGTGACATGGTGAGAGGAATATGACAGTGGATTATAACTGGAATATATGTCTGAACATGAGCAGGGCAAAACTGAGCTCGGTGACTAGGGTAAGCTTCTTGCCAGAATGTGATGAATCACTGAGTAGTTTGTAAAAGAAGAGGTACAAGTGCCATTCTGAGGAACACTTTAAACTAGTCTAGATGACAGACTAGTTACAGTGGCAATTATAATAGTATATTCAGTTCTTGGAATACACCTGATTGATCAAAGAACTGATTTAGAGGGGCTAAAAAAAGCCCTGAAGTCTATAGCAACCTGGTCTGATAATTTACCTAACTGTGGCTTGAACAGGAGGTTAAACTAGACTTCTACCAAGGTCCCTTTTAGGCTGAACTGTCTTATGAAATCACAGAATGATTAAGGTGGGAAAGGACCACTGGATGTCACCTATAAATATAAAAATCAAATAAATACATCCAAGTGTATGGGAAAGAAAAGAAATATAGAAAATTACTGTAGTATTTCCTATACAATCCATAAGCTGAAATTCCTCCTTCCCCTCACTTTTCCCTTTCTCCTCCTTTTCCTTTTCTCCTCTCCTTTTCTTCAAGTTTTGGGCATAGTAACACACTTTCCTGTGTATCTGTGTTGTGATCTAAAATCATGCTTTTTGTATGCAGTCTGTCCATATGCAAGAACACTCAGATCTATACGTGTCACCATTTAGATTAGATCATCAAGCCCAGTACCTAAATTACGTAATTGACAGTAACGATAGAATATTCAATTCATTTTAGTAGCAATGGTGCAATCTCCTAGTATAGAAATTGTCTTCCAGACTGTGTCCATTCTTTCCTGTGCATTTGGCTGCTCCATATGTGTTTCTTTCAGGTATTGTCTTGAGAGGCATTTCTGCAATGCATGATGTGTGTGGAGGTGCAATGGTAAAGTTTCTCGTCTCCTTAATCGGGGGCTCAGCTCACTCTTTTGGGAGAACTGATTCCCAGCACTAGGGTGATTGTAACAGGCATTTGCTGACTGTTAGTATGTCTGCATGTAATTAAGTAGAAGGTTTTCCTGCAAGGCATGAGACCAGTGAAGAAATTTCCTGAAGATCACAACTCCAGCTCCAAGGCTTTCGCTG
>NW_008677427.1:34294-37653 GCF_000695815.1 Acanthisitta chloris
ATTCAGGGCTGTGTTGCTGTGGGTCACTGAGCCCAGTTTGCAAGCCACAGAATAAATCCTAGTAAAGTCACTACAATTCTTCTCATTCTTTCCTCCCACAGATGCACCATGCCAGCTGCTAAAAGCCGCTTCAGAAAGAGCATGGGAGAAACTTGGGAGGTTTTTCTTTCTAAATAAATCAAGAAATTAACTCTGACTAATGCAAGGTTGCATAGTAACCCTGTACAGAGGTGATGAGGTGCCAGCTCCATGCCAGTGTGCCTCACTGCAGTGCCTGATACTGTTCCCATGGGCTTTTTCCATGATTTAATAGCCTGGTTTATAATGGGCAGAGGCAGCTCCTCAGTGCAAACAGCCACAGAGCTGAATGAGATCTGCCCCTTGTCCTGGCAAAAGTGATGTACATGTAATTTAACCTGGGAACAATGTACCAGATATAAGGATTAGAAAAAGGAAACCTCTGCAGAGTGAAAGGCATCTGGATAATATTACTTCTATCAGACATGGACAGCCCATCTCTAAGACTAATGCAGCACAACTCCAAGGATAAAGGCTGAACTTGTGTGCCCCTCCAGTTTAATTAGCATGATAAGTGCTTGTACAATAGTCTAGTATATCCAAGAGCTCCCTTTATGGGGCCCCTAGTTAACACTACAGGGTCTTCATATCTAGATCTATCCAGTGAAACTTGGAATGTCTCACCAACAGGAATGCACTCATCTTTACAGTGCTGTATCACTTCAAGAAGAGTAGCCTTGTTAGCATCATAGACTAAAGAGACCTTGAGAGGCAAATTGCTGAAAGGCTGTGACAGAACCCAGAGGAATAACTCAGGGCTCTGAAGTCCTAGCTCTGTCCTGCTTAGCAAAAGTCTCTGCTCTGTGGTGCAAGTTTTTTAGTGGGAACCAGCTGATGTGCTCTGAGGTCAGTGTTAAATATTTGCTTAGTCTATCCCCCATCTCCCTTAGAACTATATTTCCCCTTGTCAGGCATGCACTGAACATGCATATTCCCTGGGATATTGTACACTGGTATGTCCAGCTAAGGGATGTGAAGAAAACTCTTCGGACATACAAGGATATGGCACATATATCTAGTGAAAGGTTTCCTTTCAACTGCTAGCAAATTAAAAGTATAGTATGGAAAGGGTGCATTGTTTCAATTTCATTATACAAACAAATAAAAGTACTTGCAGTTCCATGGAATTTTAACACAGTTAATCATAAACTTGATATTTGCATCTCACAGGCACTGAACATTGTGTCGTTACTGGAGCTGGGATAAACTGGTTTGGAAAGATTTGCCTGCTATAGCTATGTTCAAGGGTTAACCCTCACTCCCCTATTCAGATGTTGGCAAAGGAAATCCTCTCATAATCACAAAGATTGGAAGTTAGCCTATGAATTGTTCACACTTTGTGCTATCTTGCAGGTAGCTGCTTGCTTTGAGATGCCCTCAAAAGATCTGTTCTGGTATGATTCCTAAGGCTAACTCAAACCATGAAGGGTTGGGTTTTTCATGTCCTTTGTACCTGTGCAGCTCCTAGACCTCCCTTCATTCATTTCTGTGAAGCTGTTCCAACTTTGCCTTATGGCAGATGTGTCCATTCCCTGACTCTAAATTCTGAAATTTTGGAGTCTTCTTTAGTAGTCTCTCCCAAATACAGGAATATACTCTTTTAAATGCTCTCATCTCACATTTAGGCACCAAGACAGATATATGCATAAAAAGTTTCTTAGTATATCCCCTCCTCAGTCATTCAGTCATGTAATACTCACCCACACAGATGCAGACATGCATGAAAATGCACTCATACAGAATCCTACTACTCTTCAATGTCAGGAAGAGTGAGAAGCTCACATCAAAGATCTTGATCACCCACATATTCATGCTGCCATGGGTCTCTGCTGGGCATATTCCTACTTGAGCAATCCAGAGGAGTAGCACTTCTGCCATAGATTCCTCATAATTAATCAGATTCATAATCTCTCAGTCAGATGTTCTGCACCTCAACTTGTCTGCCTGTATATTCTCAGTAAGGTGCCATCCTGTCCTTAAACTGCTTTAGATATAAATCTGGACATGGGTATATGTGTCCAGGGTTGTCTTTGACTCCTCATCTCTAGTTCATTCTCCCATGCCATATGGACTACAAGGGTGACTGCCTTGAAAGTGATCAATTACAGTGTGAACAATTTCCATTTTCACATAACTGGCCATGCCATCCCTTTTCATTCCCATTTTATTGGCTCCTTGATCTGTTCTTATGACATATAACTGGTCTTCTAGCATCCTGCTGCCCCTACTTTTTAATTTCCTGCTTTCCCAGCACATAAGGGAAACTATGCATGCTCCTTGTAGGTCTCTTCTGGAGATTAACTCAATCCAAATTTTATTCTCTGAACAGCTTTTAAGTTTGGGAATGTTTGAACCATTTAGATTTACAAAGAGCCCAGAGGGCTCTTACGAAATCCAACACCCTTAGACCAGGAAAAGTTTAACTTGATAAGACACACTGCATCACAAGAATCAGCATTCTGCATCTGGGAGCCATTTACCCATTTGTAGATCTCCTAAAATGTTTGACATATGCTGTATATCAAATGCAATAGTGAAATACAGTCACTGGAAGGACCTAAGTGCAGGAATGAATTTGAACTCTTGCCTAGCCAACTCACCTTGCTTATCCCTGCTCTTCTTAGGTTTGTAGTGCAATGACAAGGTATCCACATGACACAAGACCTTTTCTAAGCTATATAGCTGTGCTCCTGTTCCCATCTCTGAATCAGTGGCACCTGGGGGATTACACAGTGTTTTGTAACTACAAATGATCCTAGCACAAACTTATTTCTATGTTCCCCAGATTCTGAGAGTGAGAAATGCAACACTCACAGAATGGTTGTGCTTCTCCTGGTCCCTGTGGTTTTAGCATGTCCTGGTTTATGAATGTAAGGAAAAATATTTGAGCCCTACTAAAAGTTTATCTCACCAGATCTGTGCTCCTTTATTTATCTTTGTGCATTACTCTGTTTGCGTTTTTTATGTTCTCATAATTTTGCTTTGGTTCTGGCAACATCAGAATGTTTGCTAAGAGATTCAAACTACAACAGACAGAAAAGACCCATTAGGTCATTTTGCTCTGCCTGTTGTTTAAAACCCACTATTGCATAGTTAGGAAGGTTTTTCTCTGCAACATCATTGCACAGTGAGTATAGCTTCATAATCAATGAATTATTTGGAGTTCTGGAACAGGCAATACACACAAGTATTAGATATATATTGTCAACACCTTGCAGAAATCGATGGAACTCTGTCATAGAATCATAGAATTGAACAGGTTGGAAAAGACCTCCAAGATC
>NW_008677428.1:0-3799 GCF_000695815.1 Acanthisitta chloris
GACGGGACGGGACGGGACGGGACGGGGCGGCCTCCTGTCCTGCCCTGCCATCCCTGCCTTTTCCTTTCCCCTTTCCCTTCTCCCTTCCCTTCCCTTCTCCCTTCCTCCTTTCCTTCTTCTTTCCCTTCTCCTTTTCCCTTCCCTTCTCCTTCTCCCTTCCCTTCCCCTTCTCCTTTCCCTTCCCCTCTCCCTCTCCCTTCCCTTCTCCCTTCCCCTTTCCCTTCTTTTCCCTTCCTCCTTTCCTTTTCCCTTCCCTTCTCCTTCTCCCTTCCCTTCTCCTTCTCCTTTCCCTTCTCCCTTCTCCTCTCCCTTCCCTTCTCCCTTCCCCTTTCCCTTCTTTTCCCTTCCTCCTTTCCTTTTCCCTTCCCTTCTCCTTCTCCCTTCCCTTCTCCTTCTCCTTTCCCTTCTCCCTTCTCCTCTCCCTTCCCTTCTCCCTTCCCCTTTCCCTTCTTTTCCCTTCCTCCTTTCCTTTTCCCTTCCCTTCTCCTTCTCCCTTCCCTTCTCCTTCTCCCTTCTCCCTTCCTATCTCCCTCTCCCTTCCCTTTCCCTTCTTCCTTTCCCTTCTCCTTTTCCCTTCCCTTCTCCTTCTCCCTTCCCTTTCCCTTCTTCCTTTCCCTTCTCCTTTTCCCTTCCTCCTTCTCTTCTTTTCCCTTCCCTTCTCCTTCTCCCTTCCCTTTCCCTTCTTCCTTTCCCTTCTCCTTTTCCCTTCCTCCTTCTCTTCTTTTCCCTTCCCTTCTCCTTCTCCCTTCCCTTTCCCTTCTTCCTTTCCCTTCTCCTTTTCCCTTCCTCCTTCTCTTCTTTTCCCTTCCCTTCTCCTTCTCCCTTCCCTTTCCCTTCTTCCTTTCCCTTCTCCTTTTCCCTTCCTCCTTCTCTTCTTTTCCCTTCCCTTCTCCTTCTCCCTTCCCTTTCCCTTCTTCCTTTCCCTTCTCCTTTTCCCTCCCTTCCTATCTCCCTCTCCCTTCCCTTCTCCTTCTCCCTTCCCCCTTCCCATCTCCCTCTCCCTTCCCTTTCCCTTCTTCCTTTCCCTTCTCCTTTTCCCTTCCCTTCTCCTTCTCCCTTCCCTTCTCCTTCTCCTTTCCCTTCTCCCTTCTCCTCTCCCTTCCCTTCTCCCTTCCCCTTTCCCTTCTTTTCCCTTCCTCCTTTCCTTCTCCTTCTCCCTTCCCTTCTCCTTCTCCTTCTCCCTTTCCCTTCTCCTCTCCCTCTCCCTTCCCTTCTCCCTCTCCCTTTCTCCCTCTCCCCTTCTCCCTCTCCCCTTCTCCCTCTCCCCTTCTCCCTCTCCCTTCCCTTCTCCCTTCCTTCCCTTCCCTTCTTTCTGACACTCATAGCTTCACTTCCTTGATTTCCAAATCAGTGTCATCACCTCTCTCCTTTTGGAGGTGATAGCCAGTTCCTCAAAACCAAGACAAGGGCAAAGGAAGTCACAAAGAAAACACTTTTCAGTATCACAGCTGTTACCTGTGGCTTTAGCATGTCTCTATGACAAGCTCCAGGTTGTGTCTAGTAAGAGAGCTGATGTTTGTTGCACAACTTACCAAGAGCTGTCACAGTCCTGATCGAGTCGTGGCTTGTAGGTAATTTGAAGGATTGTGCTAATTAAGAAACATAATGCCAATGGCAATTTAGCTCCATCCCTGATGGCTCCATCCCTCCAGACAGCAGAAACACATAAACCACCACAGAGAGTCTATATCCTCCTGCACCACCTAAAATTCACATTCTTTTCTTTATGTTTAGTCCACTGTGATGACCTGACAAATCTGGAAATAAAAGATCTTGAATTTGTTCCTTTAGGCTTGTTTTGTAAAAGTTGTGGAATCTTCCCTCATCCCTGGAAGTGTTCCAGGCCATGTTGGATAGGGCTTGGAGCAACCTGGGCTAGTGGAATGTGTCCCTGACCATGGCAGGGGTGGAATGAGATGAGCTTTAAGGTCCCTCCTAACCCAAACCGCTCTGGGATTCTGTGATTTGATGTGGAGAAGACAAAAGCTGTGGATCTCAGGAGATGCTATTGCAGAGCAGCTCTCTGTGCTCAGGAAGTGCTGAGGCCAGGGCAGGGAGCAGCATTGGTGTGACTCCTGTCAGAGAGGGAAACCCCTGGATGAAATCCTCTCCAGTGATGTCCAGCTGCATCTGAGACCTTCAGTTTAATTCCTAACCTGCTTGGAGTTGTTGGTGCTTGCTTTTTATCTAGGGGAAAGTGGTTCTTCCCAGGTGCTAGCTGTGCCAGAGAGGTATGTAGGCAGGCAAGGACGGCGAGATCCACTGTATTTACAACAACAAACATCACAGAGTCTGAGCACTCATGCCTAGGCAACTGGCAGATTTCACATCAGCCCTTCATTGGTTTCTGCCAGAGGTCGGTGTTGGAGGGAATTACCTTGAGCTGGTTGCAAAACTTGCACGTTACAAAACTCTAATTAACGTCTCAGAAACTCCAGGGAAGGTTTACTATTGGCAGGGTGAGAATGAATCCCAGACACAAACATTCCTCTCAGATAACAGCGTAGCCTTCGGCGTTATCTGCACACACACAAAAAAGAGTGGTGTAACTTAAATCAGGGTAATTAATTACACAGATGTCATCGGTATACATTTAAAACCATTTACACCATTCACTTTGGCACTTTGGTCTCCCTTACTGCCAGGGCATGTCCTCTGCATTGCCCCAAACTGATCTGTTTTCCCTCTTGTTCCTTATTGACACAAGTATCCATGAGCCAACACATCTCTTCAACAAAGATCCCTCTGTACAACTACTGATCCACCATGAACACGGGAAAAACTTGCCTTTACTCCCTGTCATAGAATCACAGAATCACCAAGGTTGGAGGAGACCTCTAAGATCATTGAGTCCAACCATTAACCTGTCACTGCTGGAACCCCTAAACCAGATCCTCCAGTGTCAGATCCAGGCACCTCTTAAACACCTCCAGGGATGGTGACTCCGCCACCTCCCTGGGCAATATCCCAGTGCCTGAACACCCTAACAGGCAAAAAATTTCTTATAATATGCAGTCTGCCTATGGCCTGGCTCAGCTCAAGGCCATTCCCTCTATCCTCTCCCTGCAGCCATGGCAGGACAGACATCCCACACCTCTCTCCAGCCCTGTCAGGGAGTTGCAGAGAGCCACGAGGTCACTCCTGAGCCACACTCAGCACAGCTTGTACTGGTCATGGTACTGCCTTGCAAGGATGGAGCTCTGACCTTAAATTCCTGACTCAAATCCAAGAGAACACGGCCATGTATCTCAGCAAGTCTGGGAGCAGGAGTAAGAGCCCTAATGTGGCAAAATCCTATTAGAGAAGAACAGTTACATGCCCTTCCATGTTCTGATTCCTATTTGTTGGAATTTTGGGGATCCCCAGTTGGAGACATGATGAGACAGATTGATTCCTTGCAGGCAGGTTGGAGCCCCAACCTGCTGAAATGACAAGGGGCACACATTGCCCATATCAGCCTTTGCTAGCGCAATACCAAACCCGTTCTACTACTCGAGCAGAGAACTGGGAGAATAACTCCCAGAGAGCCAGTTTTCTTCACCCATGAGAGCTGCAGGCTGTGGTGCAGTATGGACCTGCTCCAAGGTCTAGGCAAGCAAGGACCTTTGTGCAATCCTCAGTGCCTCTGGGCTGTGGGTGCTTTGCCCAGGTAGTGCTCAGGCAGGTGCCTGTGGGGCTCTGCACAACTGCTGAGGACCAGCAGGACTCACAGTGACCCTTTCTTCTCCAGCTGGCTCCAGGTGAGCTCATTCCCACGCTCCAGGCTATGGCAAGAGCACCTTCTCAAGATTCCCTCCTG